>NC_080572.1:288504030-288807877 GCF_030247185.1 Malaya genurostris
AACTAAAGACTGTCCCAGAGAGAATGGACGCAACCAAAAATCTCTGCCATTTCGCAATGGCTCAGAATCTGTCAATTTTTATGGCTGCGTCCTGTTGAAAAATTGTGTACAAATGGTGCACAGAACGCGGACTGTCACTGAGAAAGATAGCAAAAATGGAAAGAGTAAGTGAAAAGGCCGTGCGAAATGCAATCAGGAAGTTCGGTGAGGATAACATCTTTGAGGATAAATCGAAAACGGGTCGAAAAAAAGGTCCTGTGAACCCTCAGTTGGATAAACGTATACTGAAGGCGTTCGAGCAAAAGAAGGAGGTTTCAGTTCGGGATGTGGCCAAAAAAGTGGGCACTTCGAAGTCAAATGTTCCTCGTGCTAAAGAACGTTTGAATCTTCGAACCAATAAGAAGCAGAAACAACCAAAACGTAGTCCGAAACAAGAAGCATCGATACGGCCGAGGGTTCGAAAACTGTACAATACGATTCTTGCTGGAAATTTGAACTGCATAATCGTGGACGACGAAACCTACGTGAAACTCGATTACAAATCCTTGCCGGGTCCACAATATTATACGGTGCGAGAAGGGGAAGTGTAAGTGATTGAAGTCGAAAAATTTGGTAAGAAAGCTATGGTCTGGCAAGCAATTTGAAGCTGCGGTAAGATTTCGAAACCCTTCATCACCACTGCTTCAATGAACAGCGAAATATACATCAACGAATGTTTACAAAAACGACTTCTACCCATGATTCGAAGCCACAAGGAGCCTGTTGTCTTCTGGCGAGATCTTGCCTCTTGCCACTACTTGAAATCAACGGTAGAATGGTATACTACCAAAAATGTCACTTTCGTCCCAAAAGACATGAATCCACCAAATTGCCCACAACTTCGACCAATTGAGGAATTTTGGGCATTAACGAAGGCACATCTTAGGAAACATGTCTCGGCAGCCGAAACCATTCAACAGTTCGAAAAAGATAGGAACTTGTCGCCAAGAGATCTGTACGGAATTTAATGAGAAACGTCCGCAAGGTGCGCCAGCTAGTCTACAATGGCTAAGTAGCAAATGTCGCGAATATTATTCCGTTGTTGTAGTCTAATATTATCAGTATATCGAATTAAATTTGAATATCTAACACTTGTGAATTATTTACAGCGAAATCAAAGTGCGTCCATACTTTCTGGGACAGTCTTTAAAAGTTAAAATAATTCGCAAAATGGTGCACTGCCTGATAGTACAAAAGATTGAGGCGAAAAATCATGGCCTGCTTACCGTCGTACACGCTTACTCACGGCTACTCTATAAGCGACGACACGACCTGCGACTCGGTTATCAAAACTGTATCGCAAATTTAACTACGCCTCAGTAACTGGTAATGTCAAAATGACATCTCCTGAAACACTATTCAAACTGGCAACACAAGTTGATGAATTGTTGATTTTGAATAACAGTTACCAAAACCATGGTTACTGCATATTGAAGACTTGAGGAATGTAAACATAAGCTGCCACGGGTGGAAGATCCTTATTTCGCGGCAAAGTTGTCGGTTTCATATAACATTTCAATATCCGTTGATACTTGTTAAATAATTCAACGTAATCAGGCTTCAGATCAGATCTATGACGTGAGTTTTAAAATGTTAGCAAACTAAATAAATGAGTTTTAAAATGTTAGTAAACTGCAAGAGTCATTGAATCCGTCATAATAAATCTTATTATCAATCTGATGATTTAGTACCGAATTATGAATGACAAAGCTGAGTCAATCCGGTATGTCAGTACTATTCTACGAGATGCAATCGCACTTCATATGCAGATGCGAATACACTTATAAATAGAATTCATGTTTGTTCTTTTATAATGAATTTCTAAAGTATTCATCATATTTATGTATATTCGTCACTTCTGAAATTTTCTCAAATAATTCAACCCAAGTTTCTAATCAGCGTACATGTAAAACAATACTCCGTCATATTTTGGACATTCGAGAAACTCCTTTACATCGCAAAGCGGGTGAAAAATCTGATGAACATGAAAGACTCTTGAAAAGCACGGTAAACCAGTTTTTTAGGATATGTGATCTGATCAGAATTATGACCTGTAAAAACTAATTTACTTTAAATAATTTTATAATTGGTTCTCAAGCAGAACATAGGCCGTAACTTGATGATTATATAGAATGAAGCCTGTCTATCGTAGTACTACATTTAGTGTAAGATTTGGATATTGTTCCGGTCGGCGCGAATACAAAAAGAACGTTGTAACATTAACTTGATAGATGAATGTATCTTTTAATATTAAAATTCGTTCATTATCAACTATTGAACGTGGGCTTTGGCGCAGGATAATTCTGTAATTCATGATAAATTATATATTAGTTATTTTTAATTATTATTAATTTATTCCTCGTACCTAGCGTATTGTGAAATCGTCTAACTTTGTCGTATTTAATAATTAAATTTTTCAGGGGCCGATAGCTCGCGGTGTCTCGTGCAACTTTCACAATCTTGGTTTCTGAGTTCTTTTAATTTTACGCTGATGGCACAAAATTTAAATTAAAAAACTATTTCAAATCATTCTCGACTGGTTTGTTTATTTATTATGGGGCTCTTTGGTAACTAGTTCGTAGCAACTTAAACAGTGTTGCTCAAGAAGTTTATTTTGATAGTCATCAAGGGGTCGCTATATTTTTGGTAACTGGCGGTAAATCGCTCACGAACACTTTTAATTCCGATTTTTCTTCGAAGTGTCTGGTCGTGTCGTCGCTATAAGTATACTAAAAGACTCGTTTTATCCTGCTGTGAAGTTATGTGAAGTTCATAACTGCAAATGGAAGTCTCTCTCTGTTTAGTTTCTCTTCTAATTTTTACGGCATATTCGTGAATTTTCCAATAACTTCTTTAGTATCGACCAAAAGTTGATGAGTTTAATCATTACTCTACGTAAAGAGCGGAAAGGAAGAATTGCTGATAGCACCAATTTATGATTACAGAGAAACTATCATCTGCACGGTGATTGTTTCAAGTACATAATCAGCAGTCTTAAGATCAGTAAGGATCTCTTATCACTGATGATTTTTAATTTTCGGTTCCCTGCCCTGGGTTGGTTTTATGCAACTAGATTCACTAGGAAATTAAGCGAAACGTTCATCATATGTAGCGAAACAATTAAATATTCCCGCCGTGCGGAAATTTTTTTGGGTTTTGGGTTGCTTACTTCATCGTGACTTTGTACGAAAACTAGTACATATTTTTCCAAATCACAAATTGGGAATTGTAGCTGAAGGTTAAAGCTACACAAAGGTAACTTTGGTAAAACCTAATCTGTAATTAATGTTTTTTTTTTCAATACAATCCAAAAAGTGTCCGGTTTAGCTCCGGTCTCCCTTACGGAATACTCAAATTTTAGGTACATATTCGAATTTGTTTTTATTCAAACCACATCGCATTTTACTATGTGTAATTTGTTTTTGAGAAGCTACTACCAATATCAAACTTTTCAATATTTAGCAATAATTATGTCTTTAGATATAGCGGTTTGTTAGAAAAGAACGCCTGTTTTATACTGCCCGACGTTTCGACCTCTGGTTATGATCTTTTTCAAAGATATTTCCCTTGAAAAACAGCATAACCAGTGGTCAAACGTCGGGCATTATAAAACAGCCGTTCTTATTCAACAGACCGCTAAAACCGAAGACATAATTAATATCAGACTTTTATATATATTTTATTTGCACGACCCAATGGATGTAAAAATGAAAAAAAACTCAACAATTTATTCGATAATTGTGAAGATTTTTTTTTCCATAAGAACATTATCGATAATAACCCGTTGCATGTAAGCATTGGCCGAATTTAAGAGTTCAATATCTGTTTGTTATCGATCAGCCCGACTATCCGGCTCTACCTAAGATATTAAAACACATACATTTTTAGTAATCGAAATCATGTGAAATTTTCAACCAAACAGGCAACTGTGAGCCTTACATGTTCTTGTTATAATTATTAGAAATAGTTTTCAATATTATCACGCTGTATCCATTGAAAAAGAAAATCTTAAATATTATCATTCATTTAACCGGGTCTGTTGCTTCACAAACCCTAACGATATCAACCTATAAATAAAAAAACACTATAACTCAAATCAAAGACAAAGCACTAGGAACAAAATCGGAAAAAAACGTAACAAAGCTCCTAACCCGTAATGTACCAAACAAGGCCGATAGGAATTATGGTGAAATGGGCATTTTTTATGTGTATGGATGATAAGCAAAACTTTGACAGCTCGTGTGTAACTCTTCTGCACGTGGAAACCGAGTTGTAAGCGAGAGAGCGAGAGTGAGAGGAAGAATCAATAAGTTTCCGCGGTTAGTAGAGAGTACGTGAGCGTGTGTTCGTGTGTTCGGGGTGTGCGTGTGTACTTGGGCGAAGGAACGGGGTGAAAGTGCGATCGCGTGATATTTGGTTTTGACTCGGTAACCTAATAGATTCTTTCGTTGTTGTTGTTGTTTTTTCTTCTGACCGCTTTTCAGGTCTCTATTTTTTGTTTTAACGGAGCATTCGAGAAATTGCCTTTACGTTGCTGCCCTTGTCGTTGATAACCAAACGATTAAAAACGAAAAATCATAGGCCAAAATTGGAACGCGTGAGAAACGGAAGTGGATCGCAAATGAAAACCGAAACAAATGGAAAGTAAATAATATTCGTTTGTTTTTTGCTTAGCGGATTCTTTTTTTTTGGATTCAGTTCGCAAACCATACAAAAATCTATTCAGCGTTTTGAGGTAAAATAATCAACAAATCTGCTCTTGAGTTGAGTTGAGTTTCGGGCAGATTAGGTTTAAACTTTAGATTTACTCGAAAGTATAACAGTACACATAGCGTCTTTGAAAGCAAAAGTAAGACCTAATACAAGTTATTGAAGCTAGTGTTAGGATATTGGATTTGAAAACAACGCCGGAGAAAAACCGAAAACTTGTGCGTCCGATAAACGTCAAATCAACTAAGGTTGTTTGTTACTAGGGACAAATTGCAATAACGGCAACACAGCAACTGTGTATTTGTGTTTTCGTCATAGCCTTCTAAGTGGTACAATTCGTGTGGAGGAAACAAAAGGAAAACATGAAAGTCTAACACTTGTACTGGCAACACTGCTAGGCTATGACACACGGAAATAGATATCAACAAAAAAAAGCTCTGCTGTGCAATAAAACGAAGCGTGACCGTTATCAATATTAAATCGATCCGGTGTTACGAATTACGAATGCACGCAACAAAATTTCACGGTTGGTTATTTCGCGGACGACAGAACACAAACAGGCATAAATTTACAACTCTGAATGACAATTGAAAAAAAATTAGCCCACCAGCGCTGTTTCCTGTTTGGTCGGTGGAGCAGTTTATGGGCAGTACGTACATACATAGTTTTGTAGTTAAAGCGGAAGTAGCAGCTGCAATTTCAGTGCAAAAATAAAAAAAAAAAACAACATAAAACAAACAATGTTGGAGGCCAAAACACAAAGCGCTTACATAACACGTCACAATGCGGTTAATCGTTGCAGATACTATACCTCAGGACGTTAGGAATTCTTCTATCAGCGCAAAATAAACAAAAAAAACTATTTTCAACAGGATATCCGGGGCAAACAATGAAAAAAGCTTCAGAATAATGCGAAATACAATGTTTTGAAAGAAACTGAAAAACAGAACGAACGTTTGCCAAAAGATTAACGGATTCATCACTGATTCTGCATAACGAGAAATGTTCTTTTCTCGGAATGGCTCTTCTTCTTTTGTTTTTACAAATAGTTTGAAATAGTTTGAGTTGGTACAAACTCTGGCTGCACTATTTAGGTGGTAGGTTCGAATATGAAGGATAATACCTCATCTTTGTCCAAGCCAAGCTGTAAAATATATAAAAACTGGCGTCATTTAGTAGACTTAAGGTAAGGTAGAGTAAAGTTCAATTTGGTTGGTGTTAAAAGCAAAACAAGTATAGTTTAATAACGAAACAATAGAAGAAGAAGAACGGTAGGTTAGTCGTGGACTGCTTGGAACTTTATGTAAATAGGGTCACAATAAGATGTTGCTTTGAGTTCAAAAGGGGAATTTTTGTTTTGTGCTGGGTGATTGACTTTTTGAGATGAATTCGTTGCATACTAACGACAAGAGATAAGAAGATAATGGAAACTAGGGAAAACTTAGTTGAATACTAAAAGGGGAAAATTTTGCCTGTTAAAACAGTTTTACCGCAGTTCGGTTGTTGGTCTAAAGGGGTTTGTTTTAATGTACTATTCAAAATCCGAATTTTGCAAACCATGACGGTACTCTTTACATTGGCATTCAACGAATAATTTGAAAACAAACCAGATAAGTGATAGTGAATGTTCTACCGAATTCCTAATGCCTAATTGCTTTTTTTTAAACCTACTGACCCCAACGGAATTTGAAACAATTTCCCTCAGATCCTAGTCCTTCAGCTGAACAGTTTGACGTAAGAATAGATTGGAAATTTCGTTTATTTAGTCTTGGTTGCAATTTTGCCAAGCTTAGTCTTCAAAGTTTATGTTGGACGACTGCTTACTAGGAGAAAAGGTAGTTGCTTGATTAATTTCAGTTAGACAGTTCACAAAGTTTTGTGAAAAACAAATTTCTTCAGTTTTGTGGTTTTTTTTCTATGTGGATTTTCGGAAGTCACGCGGTCGCATAATCGATTGATTACAAAACAATTTTCTAAGAAATTTGGCAATAGAAAAAAAAATTTCTTTAGTTTTGTGTTTCTTTACCCGAATTTCCGAAGTTACGTGTTGTTTTTACGCGGATTTACAATGTTACGTGGTTTTTTACGTAAATTTCGAAAGTTATACTATGTTCACACCTGCAGAAAATAACATGTTTTAACGTTAATAATATAAAGTTTGTAATACTTCGGAATAGGAAAATCTGCAGAGAAAAAAAATGCATTTTCCACAATGCCTCGGAGCAATTGGTATTACTATTAAGTTAATCGCTTATTTCTGTGTTTAAAAAAAGTCTTTTTTGGTCATATGTTGGTTTTAGATATTCATTTTACGTTAATTGTCAACGTTTCGAAGATTTATTTATTTAAGTGAAATGATTATTTTTAAGTAACAAATGACCAAAAGTCATAATACTAAAAACAAAAACGGTTGTACCGCAAAAAAGTACGTTGACAACATCCGGAAAATAAGAAATAAGCCAGGTACTCCTCCTAGCTATGAATGATGTTTCCGTTCCACGTTTATTGCCAACGTTTCGACGGTTTATTGCTTCGAAACGTAGCCCATTTAAGAAAAATAAATATTTTGAGGCAGCAAATGACCAAAAAAGTCATCTCTTAATACAAAAAACAAAAATGGTTGCACCAGCTTCCAGTTTTGTTTTATTATGATTACATGACTACTTTGATAGAAAACTGCTGTTGCCGAACAGCTTGTCAATTGACATAGTCGAAAAGTGACGAAAAATGGTAGCAGGGTTGTTATTTCGCTTAAAACATGAAATCAAAGTTAAAACTCGTTTTAACGCGTAGTGTGAACATAGTATTACACGGGTTTTTGCACGGATTTTCAAAGTTATACAACGTTCACACTACGAGTTAACGAGTTTTAACTCTGATTTCATGGTTTAAGCGAAATAACATATTTTTCTTCCGTGTTATTCCATATTCAGAAGCGTCACATAAAAACATGTTTTCCAAAATAACATGATATATTGATCAGTCAAACACAACCCTTTTTCGACTATGTCAATTGACAAGCTTTTATCGAAACAGTTTTCCATCAGAGTAGCCATGACAAAACAGAACAGGAAACTTGTACAACCATGCTTGTTTTTATGTTTAAAAAAATGACTTTTTTGGTCATTTATTGCTGAAAATATTTATTTCACGTAAATGGCCAAAGTTTCGAATCAAATACCCTTCGAAACGTTGACAACTAACGTGATATAAGCATTTAAAACCAACAAACGGCCAAAAACGACTTTTTAATACGTAGAAGAAAACTTTCTGAGTGAAGAAGTGGAAAAATTGAAGCGATTGACATAATATTTTTACCAATTTTTCGAGACATTGTGAAAAACCATGCTTCTTGAAACCGGAAGTGCAATCTTCAATTTTTTCACTGTAGATTTTCCTATTCCGAAGTACTACAAACTATTCTATGAGAATTCCGGAATCCAGTAAAGTTCCACAGTAATTTATCTTCGTAACAAGTGCTTAATATTTGCGACGTAAACATTTTGCAATTTGTTTATAAACAAACAATATGTCATGCGTATAACATAATACAAGTGTGAACAGTTAGGTTTTAACTTTATATCACTATCGTTAAAACATGTTATTTTCTGCAGGTGTGAACATAGTATTAAGCGATTTTTTACGCCGTAAGGCGTTTTTTACCCGGATTTCCGAAGTTACACGTGTTTTTTACGCGCATTTTCCAAAGTTACGCAAGTTTTTTGCTCGGTTTTCTGAAGTTACGTGGGTTTTTCTAATCAGATTTCCAAAGTTACGCGGTTTGTTCGACTCAGAATTCCGAAGTTATGCAAGTATTTTCACGCAGATTTACAAAGTTTAGCGAGTTTTCTACGCGGATTTCCGAAGTTACGCGGTTTTTTCTACGCTGTTACACGGTGTTTTTTGTTAAGATTTCCGAAGTTACGCATTTCTTTTTACGTAGATTTCCGAAGTTACGCGTTTTTTTAAGTCTCCTTTTTTACGATGTCAAACTTTTACGATGTTCTTGTTTCGTTCTACAAAAAAATAAATCAGTTAAGTTAACTCTATGGGATTTTTTTCCCATATAACATAAGATCTTGACATTTTATGTTTTTCTAAAGTTTTTGGAATCAACAAAATTTTTAGCTCCAGAAATCTCGATACACTTCTTTTTTACGCGGTTTTTATGCGTTTTTGTTTACACGGATTTACGCGGTTACTCTTGTTTTGTCCTATAAATGCGTGAAACTTCGAGATCTGATTTTATCCTGAAAATTTTCCTTTAGTCAACTCTTTGACACTTGGAAAATTTTCGATTGAAACAAAATATTCAGATTACACCAGATCTGGACGTATCATGCTTTGATTCTTGGAATCATAAAAACTTTATTTTTAGTTTTGAGGTTTTTTTACGCGGATTTCCGAAGTTACGCGGTTTTTGTTTTACTCGGCACGTATCCCCCGCGTAAAAAGAGACCTCAGTGTATATTGGAAAAAATAATTATTCCTAGATCTCGATATTTCGTAAATTCTGAAGACTTCCTAAACGCAAAGCTTTTCTTTCCTAAATTATTTGTTTCAGTCTTGTTAACACGTAGAGTAACTTTGAGCTAGTTCTAAATTTCATCAGTATCTAACAAAGAAAACAGATTGAGAAATCACATCCGAATACGACCATTCAATAGAAACCGCGAAAAAGTTATCGCAGAGACGGGATTCAAACCCGTTCGGGGAAATTATTCTGCCAATTGAACTGCCCTGCATGTGAAAGCACATGAAGAGACGGCCCAATTCATTGGAAGAACCGAGCAAGCGTCGCTTCACTCCGCAGCCACAGCATTCAATTATAGTCCCATCTCTATGGAAACCTATGGCGGTCGAGTGTAGTCATGTGTTTTCATATCCCGGGTAAACGTGAATAACAACCAAAGAGCAAAATAATGACAAAATTTACCGTCATGTCTTGTTTTGATGTGTTTGTGCTGTCATAGCGATAGTAAATACTTAAGGATCAAAGTAAGTTATTATATCTTATTTAGTTATTGATAAGATATTCCAATTTAATTACGCACAATTGATCCCGTAGTTCTATCTTCAAATAAAGTATAATTGAATAAACTGGATCAGAATCAGTCAAGAGAAATGCTTATGATATTATTCTTTTCGGGGTGCTAGAATATCTAATAATTGAAAAATTCGTCTTCTATGACTCCATTGCAAACTAAATAATGTTAATTTCTACCATTGAGAAAAATTGCTATTGGTTTGACAAATAACTTCCACCCGGGATTCAGGGTAGTTAAATTGGCAAAACAATTTCCTCGAATAGATGCTAGCTACGGGTTCGAGTCCCGTCTCTGCGGTAACGCATTCCCGGTTTTCATTACATTACATAGCATTCTCATATCATTTTTCCAATCTGTTTTTATTGTTAGATACTAATCAAATTTTTCTTCTTAGCTTAGCGATTTTCAAGCGAATTCCTAAATTCTTATACGAAGTTTTGAAATTATGCAGTATTTTCATGTCATTTATTTATGCGGCGCCAATCCCTCGCATGAGACAAGACTTGAGTATAAATTATTCGAACATTTGAATGTAATATAGGTGGAATGGTTGGTCATTTACAAAAGGCTGTGTTTTCAAAACGTGAAACTGAATATTTTCTACTTTCAAATAAAATACTTTAGTATTGAAGGTTTTCAACATTTTGATTAGTGTTAATTTTGTTTCTTCAATCCGTGAAATGGCCTTTCGATTGTGTCACCTTGGAAGTGTTGAAAAAATCAACATTTTTATTTTTGTGTAATTTGACCTACGATCTAGTCTATCCTGGGATAGTTAAACGCTGTGTTTGGAAAACTCATAAAGAAATAAGTTGCTTAACAAGGGTATATACCACATCACTCAATAAGCTCCGCGACTGACACATAGATGACGCTATTATTGTCACATCTATATGACGTACCAATTTTCAAAAGACTATGTGTGAAAAATGAGAACCATTTAAGTGAAGGTATTTTTTCATTTTCAAAACAATGGATTCGAAAAAGTTTGGTGCGTTAATTTTTCATTGCATTTTGATGAAAAAAAAATCTGTAGAAGTTTAGTAATGGCTTCAAAAGTGTTATCCTAATTTTGCTCCATCAAAAATTTAAACGTGGTCGTACAGGCACCGACGATGGAGAATGTTTTGGTCGTCAAATTGAAATGAGAAAACATAAAAAAGTTCACAAATTGGTTATATCTAATCGTAAAATGGAAATTACGTAAGATAGCTGAGGCCGTAAAGTGTGTTTACATTTATGGATTAACATTTTACCATGAGAAAAAACTGTGCCGCGTTTACTCACAGTGAATCAAATACAAAAACATGCTAATGATTTAAACCAGTGTTTTGTCATGTTTACGAGTAATAAATCAGGATTTTGTGTCGTTAAGTGACAATGGATGAAGCATGGATCCATCACTTCACTCCGGAATCCAAATGATCATAATCTTCAATTAAGGTTTTGGTACATCATGGGTACCGGTTTGTGCTAGAGTGCACATTTTTTTTTAATTGTTTTTAATCTGATTGGACTGCAGCTGGGAAGGTTATGGCTTCAGTATTTTGGGATGCTCTTGGTATAATTTTCATCGGCAATCTTGAGAAAGCTAATAACCTAATGTTTTGAAGCAAAAAGAATATGTTTCATCAAGACAATGCACCGATTCACAAGTCGATGGCAACAATGGTTAAACGAATTACGCTTCGAGCTACTTTTTCATCCAGATCCGACCCCCAGTGACTATTCATCTGACTGAGTGACTGATCTCAGCAAAACACTCGCCGGTATGAAATTCAACTTAAACGAAGAAGTAATAGAAGAATTTCGTAACAAACAGATCTTTGCAGCACCCTATTATTGTTCTTCTAAAATTGATCTAGACTGTCATTTGAAAAGGGGCAAACTTTTCTAACCTATTCTTTTCAAATAGTTATTGTGGAAAAACACTAAATCCTGCAAAAAGTGTTGTACTAGTGATTTTCACAAAGTCAGTCAAGTGTTCGTGTAAAAATACTGAACAAAATCATAATCATACACTGAAAAAAAATGACTTTAAAAATTTAAGATCGATTTAAAAGAAATATTTTTGATTTTGCTAAATTTTTGTCTCAAGATAGGTGATTATGTTTTCTACCAACCGAAAAATGGGCACTTTCAAGGAAAAGAATTTTTTTCTTACTTGTTATCCAAATTGATTTTTTTGTTTAATAATTTTTATCTAAAACTAATCTAAATTCAATGTCATTAGCATATAAGATTCCAATGAAACTCAATTTGTGGGAAAACTAAACCGAATTCCCTATTGCTAGTTGCCCGGTATTAACAGAAATTATCAGTGCTGGATAAGAAAGTTTCCCTTTTCTCTTAAATAATATCACATGTACTTGCTTTTGACTTTGACAGGTTTTTCCGCACCCTCACGAATAATTATCGCGTATTAAAATAAACATTCATGGCAATCGTTCATACTGTTGATGGCTTTCATGAATTACTGGGATGAAAGTCGTTTGAAAGAAAATCCATGCATCGCATTTATTTTCGACGCATACTAGGTTCTGTTTGAAATAGAATTGGGCAACGTGCGAAAAAATGCAATGACATAAGTTTTTTTCCCAATCTAGTAAACCGGTTCCACTCCTCTGATCTTTCCATTCAATTTGTTGTCTTGACTTCACTTCCAATGCACAGTGGTCCGGGGAACGGGAAATTAACGAGACAAAAATATTTTCGCTATAAAATTTTTTTTTGTAGTTACTGTTGTCAGTTGTTTGTACTCAACTGGCGCACCTTTCGATGTAAAAGATCATTAGGGTGGTGCATGTTTGGATTTAAACCTGAATTCTAACTATCCTAATTGAATTTAAAAGTTGTTGCGCTTTACAGCGAAATTGTAGGAAATTTTATTTTGAGCAACTTTCTTAGGCAAAAGATTAAAAAAGATTCAACAAAAGTTGATTTTACATGTGATTTGAGGCCAGTACTGGTAGAGATCCAGTAGAAGGCGGGAGAAAGAAGTTACGGTAAAGTTTGAAGTTCCCGTCTAAATGATGACTATTTACAAATTTGATGGGCTTGGCAAACAAATGAAAATTCACAACCTTGTTCCAGATGTCGCAAGAACAAGTTTTGCACTGGGGTCTACTAATTGTAGGCAAAAACTTGAGGATGGACGGAAAGGCATTCAAGTTGATGTCCCTTCATTTCACTTCACGTTCGAAAACTGTTAGCTTGAGCAAAATGAATAAGAAAAAGATACTTTTTATTGGTCCCATTCTTCACACTTGGCTGAGTGAGACTCAACATAGGAGGCGAGTTGTAATGACATTATTTTGTGCCTTTGTCAAATGATTTTGTGGAAAGGATTTTTCAATTTTAATAGTACTCGACTTGAGAAAAATCGTCTTTCCCATGCATCGTGAAAATTTTTTGTTGAATTCGTGGGAAAAACTTTTTGATTGATTGATGTTGGATTTGTGAAGATTAAAACTAAGGCCTAACAGTACCCATAAATGAAAGAAATCATGCAACTTGGTAACAAAACACAAACAAATTCCAACATATTCCAGCAGACTAGTAGACTATGTGCAAAACGGCAATGAGCTAGTACTAGTTGCTTTCCTCGTTGTAGAAAGATGAAAACGGGAAGCACAAGTGGCAGTGTGAATCCCCGGTGGCAGATCCCTAGTGGAAACAATTTAACAAACATGAAACAAAAAACAAACAAATAAAGTAAAAAAAACACACGAGCAACACTGACGTGGGCCATACACGAACGAATATGGGAACAGAGGGACGCGTTCCGTGTTCAAAATTTCGTTGGCAGCCCAAAATTCTTTCTACGGAAACATCAAACGGAACGCACAGTAAGCTGAGGACCATTCACTGATTATGTAATGCTGGTGCGCGAGAGAAACAAACAAAAAAATAGTAAAACCGATCGTTTGACTTTGTCTATCACGGTTGCGTTGGCATCTGGTCATGGCCTGCGTTGATCTTTCCGGCACGAGGCAGACGGCAAAATTCGGTAACGTTTGATGTATTTCACCTCAAAAGGACTGAAGTTTTGAGCGTTTTCCGAATGTCGTTTGAACACGGGAGAACAGAAGCATAAAAAACTAGGCCTAAACGAATGATTGTGAATGTGGATTCGATTGTCAATTTTCCTACGAAATCTGATTTGTTGTGGTTGTTTTTTTTCAGTTTCTAAAAACGGGAAAGTTAATCGGAAAAAAATGTTGACTGAACCCAGGAGTTTAAGAAAAAACAGAAGCTTAAAAAACATACGAAACGGAAAATAAACATTCATCACGTGTGGGCACACATAGAGGCAGATCAGAGCCTTGGGGGTGGAAGAGTTTCGTGTTGTTTTGCACAGTACGCACGCCTACCCGGAAATGCCTTGCTTCTTTGCCTTGTTTTTGGCTTATTCCGCAAGATGTAAAATTTCGATGGATGGTTGCGATTATCTAACTGTGTTTGGAAATAGACCAGTTTGATGATTCAAACTCACACCGGACCGTGATCAATTCATCGATCACACGCAATTGGATGGACAAATTTTGACTCCGGAAGGGAGAAGCTAGAACTTCGTTTATTCGAGTGAAAATGGAATCCAATGCTATGGGTTTAGCTGAGCTCGAATTTTGCGGGTTCACTTTAAATTCGCATCATTGGATGGCAGTAGGTTTAACTGGTAAAAGCTGATTACTATCATTCATGACCTTCATGCGTCTAAGTGAATGTCTAGGATGTTCCTGATCGAACTGTTTTTGTGGGCGGAAAAATCGAGTATCTGTTGTCTTATCGAACAAAACCGAAAATACAAACAAAAAAAACGTATTCAAACTAACTATAAATTGCCTTTACTCGAAAAAGGATCTTTGGACTTTTTTTGGTTTTGTATTTATTTGCATCATTCGGAACTCAGAACTTCTAGAAACTGAAAACTGAAAACGAGTCAAAGGAGAAAACCGAAACGATAAAAAGAAAAATCAACTAAACCTATTAGAACGAATCGAATCGAATGGAAAGAAAAAATTGCGATTAAATCAATAAACAGCATTGGAGGAGTGCATTTGGAAATCGTTACCTCGTCCGTGTCACTTCCGACCAGCAGCAGATCGAACGGGATGGCCGCTACCAGATCGATCAGAAACCAACCGCTCAGGTAATGCACCGCGATGCGGCCCGGATGCGATACCACCTCATCCTGGCCGTTGACGAATGTGGTTCGAAAATTAATTAATATATCTATGACGAATGTTACATCAACTGTAAAGAGAGAAAAATTGAAAAAAATTAGTTTAGTGTGTACTTTTGGAGAAATTTTTGAAAATGAACAGTTCCTCTTTTTCTAGAGATATTCATTTAGTGGATGAATCGAAACAAATCATCTTTGTGTCGGGATAGTTTAACGATATATTTAATAAGGCACACTGTCTTAGCTCTTAGATGTCGATGACTTTTCTTAACAATGCTTAGGGATAGTATATATTCTTTAATTATAACGTTATTGTATTTGGTTCACTTTGTCCACAAATCTCGGGGATCCAGTCTCCAGTTGGTGGTCGACAGTGCCTGGTGGGTTGAATCTTACATGGCGATTGTCCAGATGAAGTGGATACTTCGATGGTGACCGTATCCTTTTTTTTCTGTGGGTCCGCGGGAAACTACGAAGACCCAGCGGGTGGCCCGCATGTTGATGATCGACTGGAGCGGACTTCCGTGGATTATGGTGATTTTTACAAGAATGTATTCACATGTTTTACTAAATTTCTATGAAACTTCATCCAAATCCGACTACTGATTCCGAAAAACAGGATAATGAATGGGTTAACCATGTTATCAGTCAGTGAATCGAAAACGACGAACCTGTTTCATCTGTTTACAAAGTGTGTTGGTTGATGCGAGGGGCTTCTAAATGACCCTTTGTATAGCTCCACGATTCACAAGTCTTGCGATGATACGAAATATTTTTAATACTTACTGCAAAGATCGTTAATGAATAGCATGAGAATGAGTGGCCCGTGGTTTGTCAGGTTCCGAGAGTAGCAGTCGAGAACTAGTACTCACATCGATTTCTTAGTGATGGCTCGAGATTTCGGAAAAAAATAAGCACAATGACATCTTGATAGTTCGAGGAAGCCAAGTTGGACTAATAAGGTCGATGAGGCAATTGAGATCCTAGCTTTTCGAGGAATTTCATAAAAAGTATATCTTTCCTACCCTAGCTTCCCTAGGCCGCTTCAATATATTGTCTGATAATCATTCTGTTCTCTGCTGTCTAATAGCGGATCCCGTTTTCGGAAACAGTTACCAATCGAAACCGCATCCGTAGAGCCAAATAAACTTCCGAAGTGCGCTCGCGTTCTTTTTTTTTAAGGCCTGAGTAAGCATACCATCCAGCTACAGCGACATATCTTTTTCATCTGCAGAATCTTACTCAAACTATGGTATGTGCGCTTAATACTAATCCTTGTGGTATCTGTTAGCACCATTTCATGAAGTTTTGACATAGTCTTTTGTAAGTGTATCGGCCTACCGCTGCGGACTTCATCGGCAGAGAAGTGTCGATCACCACGAAACTCTCGAAACCACCATTTCAATGTGCAATCTGAAGAAGCCTCATGATAACATATAAAAACTATTGTTTGATTTCCTTTACCGGTTTGCCTCTCAAAAATATTGCGTGTGACAAATTTCCTTGAGACGGCTGAACCAATTTTCACAAACTCAGATTCAAATGAAAGATCTCATGGTCCTATACATCGCTATTGAAATTGAACCCGATCCGACTTCCGACTCGAAATTTATAAGTAAATGTACACTTAATATTCTCGGAAATTTCTTAACCGATTTGAAAATTAAAGGTCTGGAAATTATTTAAAAAGTCCCTGAAAAATGATTCCAGATTCGTTTCCGGTTCCGGAATTACAGTGCGATTAGTGAAAATTTTCAATTTCATTAGCATTTTTAAACAAGCGATGGCGAAACGAGGCGTACATTTTTATAAAACTTGCTGCTAAATTCATCTAGTTGGCAGATCTCGTCAGTTAGTGAATATATTAATCTACTTTGGGACTACTGGTCGTCAAATGGTGAGATAACTAAGTCCTCACAAGTTCTTATCTCATGCCTCCCCGAGCGTCTGTGATGACATTTGGTCAATAGAACGGCGTCGACTGGGTGCTATCGCCTTCTGCGTTAGTAGCAGAATGAGAGGGTGCGAAATGGATTGTAGTTTGAAGCCCATCCTAAAGTGCTTTATCATAGTATATTGCAACATGTTGTTTGTTGCATTATGTGTTATATATTGAATTGAATTATATTACATAGTATTATATATTGTTATTATTATTATTATTAATATTTTTATTATTATTATTATTATTATTATTATTATTATTATTATTATTATTATTAATGTTATAAAAAAAGAAATATTATATTTCCTGCAGTACTGCGAAGAGCATAACTTACACTGCGAAATCAACTGTTATAGATTGTATCATAGCATATTATTTCATATATTATTTTATTATATTATATTTTGTTATGTTGTATGGTATTATACTGCATTGCATTATATCATATTATATTGTATTATATTATTTTATATTATGTTATATCACAGAGAAAAGATATCCAACAGAAATTCATACGTGCAAAGTCGTGTGCAACGGTGATTTTTCTTTTGTATGTTTTACACAGCTTTGTTTGTACTAGCTTGGATGTGATATATTATATTGTATTTTATAATATTATATTTTTTATATTATATTATATTATATTATATTATATTGTATTATGCTCAAGTATATCGACAACGGGGAGGGTCAGGCAGTGCATCAGGGTATCTTACAAGTGAATGACTGGATGATGGAGTGGATTGCCAACCTGAGTCACGTGGAGAAAGCTTTGTGTTTTTCCCTGAAGGTCTGAAATGAGTAACCATCAGGCGGGTTTAAGCTGGTACAGCGAAATTCTTTATTATATGGCCGGATGTTCTTGCTGAAAGGCGCTGGGTCCTCAAAACCCATTTTGGCCTTCTTAACAGCAATTATATGAAAGCTATCTGATAATCAAATTCGGATCTACTGTAAGTCTTCTGTCGACGACGCTAGACGAGGAGATCTTACCTAACACGAACGTCCTGAACAATTTAAATTAGATAATACTGAATCTGGAAATAATCTTGACTTATGATAATGTTGTCGTTCTTTTTTTGGCATTAAAAATGCCTTACTCTTCACTATATGGGGCCGGGTGTCAATTAAAAGTTTCAAAAATAGTCGCGTAACCGTTTTGTGTTATAATTTTGAACGTTAATAACTCGGTGATTTGTTGATGGATTGTTATAATTTAACAACCAATCGATTCGGAAACTTTTAACTTAAACATGTATGACGACGTCGTTTCAGTATTTCAATAGCATACTATTGAAAAAATTGTTGGAATCGACCTATGTTTTCATCCACCAATCCCTGCTTTACAAAATGACGTCAACTTCTTGTTCGGCATAGGAGGCTTTGCGTCATGCATAAAAAACACCGCATCGTTTTGCGTAGTATGAAGAGAAATCTATAAACATATGCTGCACAATATTTCTTTGCCTAGTTGATGTTTGACTGTGAATGAAACAAGTAGCTTGTCCAGTGAGCTGATGACTGAATTGTATATGCGTTCACTTGCTGGATTGTCGCTTTTGCATTATGTGTTAGTGAAATTTCCTGTTGTCTGCGCAACACCGTGTTCGCTTGAGTATCTTATATATCATCTAGCTATTGAAGAACCGAATCAGCGTGGTTACCGATTCTTTTGAAATATCCCATGTATTTAGCAAATTTTTGGTCGATTTTGCCATTAAAAATGCCTTACACTTCGCTTCCCGAGGCTGGGTGTCAATTTAAAACATGCAAAACTAATCGCGTAACATTTTTCTGTCATAATTTTGAACGCTTATAACTCAGTTATTTGTCGATGGATTTATTCAATACAACAACCAATCGATTCGGAAACATTTATCTTAAACTTATGAGATAACGTCATTTGAATATTTCAATTGCATACCATTGAAAAATTGGTTTGAATTGAGTATTTTATTTTGGTTCTCTGGTAACTATCAGGCCAATTTCGAATTATCGGCGATAGATTTTTTGGATCTAATGTGCAGAGCTTGTTCCTCGATGATTTGTTATTGGATTTTCCTAATTTGAATGATTCCAAAGCTTCAATATTGTGCGCTTAAAAATGATTTAATTTGTCCACGGATTGGTTGCATACTTAAATCTCCATTCCCATACGAACAAAACGGTGGAGCGCAAGTGGATTCAGTATAAAGTTGTATTCATCTTTTTCATTGAATGTGACTGAACAAATTTTGTCCCACCAGGAATTAAACGCTTCAAAAGATTCAAAATTATATTATGAAACTTTTAAAAGCGGTCTCCTCGGTTTGGTAGTATAAATGAGTTCCACAGGCTCACATATACGGAACTATTAGATGCAATATCATATAGTATCAAAGATAAGCTCAAGGTAAGTTTACTTGCGATTTTACATGTATCGTTTGAATAGGAACCCTCGTAGAATTTGGTTTACCGCCAGTTTCAGTTCAATTATTATTTGCTTCAAAACAATAAGTGTCTGATGGCTACTCACTTTGTAACTATGACAATGTTCATTCATGTGTTAATAACATCAAGTAACAATATGAACAAAAATTCGGAATTTTGTTGCGTGTCTATTCCCTATATTCCTAATATGCCAAAGCGAAAATCAATGTAAGTAACTAAATATTTTATGCGGACTGTTCCACATATTTTCTTCCTCGTATTGTTGCCATATTATTTACCGACACTTTCCGAAGACAATCGACGATTTTGAAGAAGGATTAATAAAATTACACTATTACTGAGTTTACTGGTACAACATTTTTCGTTAAAATAAATAAAATCTTCTTTTGGATCGATTAACTGTTAAAATTACGTACGTTTGTACGTTTCTCGAAAATTATTATCATACAATAAAATAGTTTCATTTGTTCAGGTTTAAATCTTTAGGTTGTTTGTACCGAAAATTGAGCTTTTAAGTAACTTTGAATTCAGCATAATTGACTTCTAGCTAAAGGACGTTATTCAAAACTTGACAATGTAAAAATTTTTGGAAAGGAATCAAAATTGAATAGAACCAATTATCAAGAAACAATCTAATTGTCAATTTTATCATTTGATAACAATCTAAGCGCTTAAACTAGTGCAAGTTTGTAATTAGTCAATTGAATAAGTTTTCAGTTTAGTGTATCATCATCATTATCATCTTCATTTTTGTATTAATTATGAAGACCCTAGAAACGTTTCATTTTTAATGTTATTGTGCTCGGTCATGTCTTGAATACAACCCTCTAATTTTCTTCTGCCATTCGTCTCAACCTAATTGTCTAGACGAAAGAGAATCACGTATTCGAATAAATTTTGAATACAGGAAAGTATAGTCATTTTGGCAGTCAGGCAAATTTTTCAACAAGTTGAATTTGATTCTGTCCAACCCCGGGGTTTTACGGTTACATGAAAAGAGCGCAAGTGAGAACTCCACCATCGAAAACGGCGTTTCGTTTGTATTCGATGCCGCGACGCAGGAGATCTTCTGTTCCGGAACAGAGTCGTCGTTCGTGTCTAACGCCGCGTAATTCTGATAGTTATGAGGTGTTCCATTGTATACGCGTGGGCTCTCTCCGCGTTTAAATCTGAGCACTCTTTATCTCACCAAGGGTTTGGTGGACGGATGTCAGTTTTCGCACCGGGTACACGTATCGTCTGAGCATGAATTGCGGTGTCGCGAATCAAGCCAGCCAGCTATTCCAATCAATAGCAATCAACATTGATTGTGTCCGATGGTCTTAATCCACAGGCGATTGAAATTACGACCAACCGAGGCTCTAGGGGGGAATGTAAAGGGAAACAATGCAAAGGTTCTTACCTCTCATTGTGCCATGACATGAAACAACTTCAATACCTAGCATCGAGGGGAGGTTAGTACGATAGAAGGAACAGCAGTTTTTTTATCCCCAAAAGTGTTCCTCCATAGGGATTATCTCGATCCAGACCAACAATGTTAAAAACGGGGAAGCCGACGACACGACCAGGCACTCCGAAGAAAAATCAGCATTAAAACTGTTCGCTAATGATTCACCGCCAGTTACCACAAATCTAGCGACCCCTTGTGAATGAGAAAAAAAATTTTCTCGAGCAACACTGTTTAAGTTGCTATGGACTAGTTACCAAGGAACCCCAAAACAAATAAACATGTTTTGAAAGCGGTGGAATAGTTCTATTAGTGTTAAACTTTGTCCAAATTAAGCAGAAATGTATTTAAATGAACTCGATTTTCGGAATTTAATCGAAACTATGGATGAAACCAACGAACGAGGACAATGATCTGCTTCCAGCGATTCATCCGTACACTTCAACTGCTAGCTTTTCTGGGCAGTAGGATTCGGTGTAATATGCCGGTGTCAAAATTGTTTTGTGTCGATTGATTGCGCAGCAGTGGAAACATTATTTCACCTTGTTGGCCACTATTCGAGGATTACTAATGGAATTCCATAAAGAAATCATTTTACCGTACGTTATGGAGGTACCGTAGAGCAATAGCCTCGCTCAGTACGTTGTCGGTCATTTCCATGTCTTCCTCGTTGGTTTGCGCTGAGCTGTTATCACACAACGGTTTCAAGTCAGCAGTGAGTTATGCATCCCAATGTCCCTAAGACCTGAATTTTGAACTTGGCTTTATAAAAGACATAACTCATACTCTTCAATTTTTACATTACGCTCGAGGCAGGTAAATCCATTAAAATGTTCCGTAATATAATAACCGATCTGAAATTTATTTTGTTTATATTCATCTTGCCTTCGATATGCAGTAACCAAGGTTATGGTGACTGTTATTCAAAATCAATAAATATATCAACTTGTGCTGCCAGTTTAAAAAAATTCACTAGCGTTTTCGATTTGACATTTCTAGTTACTGAGGGGTAGTTAAACTTACGATACAGTTTTGATAGACGAGTGGCAGGTCGTGTCGTCGGGGAAGCTTTGTAGTGCATCACAAGTTAGCCAAGTTGCGCACAATGCAAATGAGTTACATTTTTGATTGCTGAAAGAGTCTAGTATTATATTTCTTCAATTCTACTGTAAAACAGTGATAAATGCCTTTAAGTGGATCACTCAGCCATCGAAGGATACAATCGCTGAGAAAAGGGGCTAATTTGCAGTCAACTGCTTCAAATATGGTTTTACTGTTGACATGAAAGTAATTAAAATGTTTTTAAGAGGGTCAGAAACATTGAAAGTTGTAAAAAGCAGCACGTTCTTGGGAAACTTGATGTGTGAAATGAACTTCACCTTGGAGCTCATTTTCTTCATGGAAGAAATAAAAGACAAAGTTCCCTTCCTGTCGTTGCCATCCAGGGTCAAATAGATCTCGTCGTCTGTCATCACCGCCACGTCGCGATTCACCGGGAAAATCGAGTTGATCGTCTTATTCAGCTGCTGCCGCTGCGTCATTGCCTGCAGCTCCGAAACCAGTGGACGCGACTTCCGCTTGATGACATGTATGTTCGCCAGGTACTTTTTTTACTGTTTGACCGGTTGCACCGACCTCCCGGCCAAGCGCACTTGTCGCCCAGGGTCCGGAACCGGGCTTTCTTTCGATGCTCTGATCGTTGTCTAATAGTGCAAAGATGTTATAGATGCCGGAACGGACGTATTCGGCGTCCACAAAGTGCCGCACCATGTCTGTTTCCGATGCGGCGGGGTGCCGTTCTTTCAACGTGCACACTTCTGCACGGTAAGAGTTCGGCTAATAGAGATGTCAAATTTTGTCAGCTGACTCATGGCGTACTATGATTGATGGTGCATGGGCAGTTTCGTCAGCGCGGGTGAAGTGATTTTTGTCCTTTTTTTAGAATACGAACGTTATCATGTTTTATATAATTGCCCTATCCTCATCATATCTGGAATAGCACTCGAAGCATTTACTTGGATAACTGTTGAAAAATACAGTTCACGTGCATGAAAAAAAATAATCGAAACATTTTTATTATTTACTGTTCTATGTTCCTGGAATCTGCGATAGTCGGTTTCCATATTTTTCATTCCGGAATAGTGTCCGTGCATGATTATCCTTTTTTCAATGCATATTGAGCGTAACGAAGTGTACTCGCGTGAAATTTATTGCACACGTGACACGTACGATTTACCGTCCACTTGTTGTTTACGAAATGTGTATGCAAAGTAGTTATGAATTTTATGCGATCTGTTTATCAACTTTATCACAAATGACCTTGAGTTACAAAACAAACAAACAAACATACGCTTACCATATTGAAAAACCAAAATAAAATGGCATTTGAAATGATGCCATTTGCGACTTCCGTTGTTTACCAGATTTTGAATTCAAATTTCCGCTCTAATTTTCGTTGCTTTTGATATCATGGTATGCCGGACTTTTTCCGGGAAACCAAATGCTGTTTGATGAGCAGAACTTACTTAGTTTGTTCTGTTCAGTTTGATTGTTTCTTCGTATGTTTCATATACAGGGTAGTTTAATTGCCAAGACGATTTCCCCGGATCGGAGCTTGGCAGTTGTGACATTGGTCATTTAATTGGCACAACTCTGCACTAACTTTTTCGCAAGTTTTCATTTTGCTGTTGCAGTCTTTTTCCCATTTGTTTTTCTTGTTTGGAACTAATGAAAACTAAAAACTTTGTTGATAATCATTAGCAAATTGAATAATCGTGACTCGAAATTCGAAAGTAAGGAATCCGCAACCTGCAATTTAACAAATACATCGTCTACCTTATTTTTAGGACTGAGCAAGACAAAATTTGAACTATTGCTATATTATTTATTGTTTCCATTACATTATTACTATTTACCACGAAAAACTGGTTGATTGGTTATAAGGGCTGTTCTGGGCAACCGGCTGCTGAGAAAAAATATTAATTTATTATACTTTAAATCTGGAGTCTCATCGCTTTTCAGGAGTTAGGTGATCAAACAAAAACGTAATTTTCACTATTTATTCAATATGACGTTCTATACTATCTCGATTAAGCATTCCATGATATGTCGAAGTGAGTTCCAGTTCAGAATTTTTGGCCATTATTGATTGATGGTATTTCCAGAACCGGTATTCAGTTAACAGCATAACTCAAAAACGATGAATTATTAGGATGAATCAAAAATCGGAAGTCAGAATCGCATAAAATTTACCAATCTTGTAAGTCTTTTAATTTGAATTTTTGTTTATGAAATTCGATTTGGCCTACTTTGAGACAACGATTAGGCTCCTCAATTCCCGATATTTTCGGAACCGGAATTCGAAAATCGGTGCAGCCGAAGTGCAGTTAAATTCACCTGAAGGATTGTAAACCGTTTCATTTGATTCGAAATTTAAAAATCAGTGTAGCCAACTTTGAGAAATCGTAGTGCGTTCCAAATTAAATTTTTTGCTTCCCTCCAGGATCGAAAAAAAAACTAAAAATAAGTTTATTTGGTCATCGACTATCAAAATCTGAAAAACCCGATAAACCTGTTTGATTTATGTGAAATTGACATCTTTACACTAATCACCCTGTGTCTCCTGAACCAGAAGTCGGATCTGATTAAAACACAAAAAGTTTAATGGAATCTTAAGACCTTTCATTTGGATATTAGATGAAGGAAATCGGTTCAGCCGAGTGACATTATTTTAATTTCGTTATACATATCATCTTGTAGCTCTGGCATTAGAAATCGGATCCAAAAGAAAATAAAAAACCCTGTATGAGGGCATAGGACTTTTCATGTGATTCTAAGTTTGTAGATTGAAATTTCATTTAAATCTATTCGATCGTCTTTGAGAAAATCGATAAATTTGATGCAGATGAAGTTAAATAACAGGATATAGTACCAGGAGATCTTTTATTTGAATCTACGTTTGTGAAAATCGAAAATTGAGCGGTAGTAAAACAACGCGTTTTATTGGTTACGTCACTTATACCATTATATCTCCGAAACCGGAGATGCCATCCGATAGCTCTTCACGTGTCACTTTCAAAAGAGCCGAGCCTTGTAAAAATTGGCTTAGCCATCACTGAGAAATTGAGCGATACAAAAACAATGCGTGTTGTCGTTTGAGTCACTTTTACAATTATATCTACAGAACCAAAAATGACCGCTATTTGCTAACTAATAGTACTGTTGTTGTACCGTTTAATTCCACTATGTTATATCACGTCATTACACTTTCACAAAGTCACTATTTTCACAGTCACTATTTTTCCGAAAGTGTATCAAACGTTATAATACAGATACGTATTTCGGAATGCTATTTGCATCCTTCTTCAGTGTATCGGTTTTATAAGTTTATTGAAAGAATGCTGCAGTGAAGTTCCTTTTATACAAACGTAAGTAGGTAGAAACGTAATTAGGTAAACCACAATAGGAAAAAAAATTGAAAAGGTAAAAACAGGTAACAGAAAACTGGAAGAGTTAAGTGTTTCCTATGTTTGTTTTTATCTTGGATATGGGTAGTAACTGGAAACTTATAAAACCGATACACTGAAGAAGGATGCAAATAGCATTCCGAAATACGTATCTGTATTATAACGTTTGATACACTTTCGGAAAAATAGTGACTGTGAAAATAGTGACTTTGTGAGAGTGTAATGACGTGATATAACATAGTGGAATTCAACGGTACAACAACAGTACTATTAGTGAGAACATTCTACTAACAGCTCAAACAGAAATTTAGTGACCGCTATTTGATTTTCGAACTTGATTAATGGTTCAATAATATTTTTCAAACTAGCCTAAGCTTGTTGAAATCAACTCAGCCACCATCGACCAAATCAAGCGGTGAAAAAAATAACGCCACTTACGTCACTTATACCATTATATCTCCGTAACCGGAAATGCGAACCATTTGAGCTTCGAACTTGATCAATGAACAGTGGTTCAAAAGTCCAATTTAACACTCTTAAATGATAACTCATTAAAAATGTGGATTTAGAGATACAATATTGTTTAGAATCATATGCGCCATCTTTGAAAAATTGTATTTATGTGATTAATCCCCCTAAAAGTGAGATAAAAGTTATATGTTAGAACAGGGTCAAAATAGGGGCTAAGTAACTTGGACAAAGTGGTGTAGAAAGTAATTTTAAACAAATTTGCAGAAGGTGCCTATTCCCGTAACTTAAGTAGAATTCTCGATATAAAGCATTTACTGAAAAAGGTTCTCTAAAACCAGTTTTTGTAAAAAAATTTATATATTTTTATTTTATATGAGTTTTTCGAGTATTTTGACCCTGTGCCAAAATAACATATTCATCGTACTTTAAGGGGGACTAATCACAAAAATAAAATTTTCAAAGGATGGCGGCGCCTATCATTCTGAGCAACTTTGCTGAGCATACTGTACCTCAAAAAACACGTTTTTAACGTATTATCAATTAAGAGCGTAACATTGAGCTTTTGAACCGCTGTGCAATGGCGTAATAGTGGCTTTCAAACGAGTATTTGTTTGTTGAAATCGGTCCAGCCATCTCCGGAAAAATGAGCGGTAAAAGTCTTTGAAAAGTTCACACACATACACAAACACTTCGTTCGAAATCGGTTTCTCCCGCAATTCTAATTCCTTTCAATAGAGAAAGGCAAAAAACATACGGTGGCAAAAATTAAAAATTAATTTTATTTTCGATTTTTTGAAAAATGGAAGCATTTTTTTCA
Source organism: Malaya genurostris (assembly GCF_030247185.1). Classification (NCBI taxonomy): domain Eukaryota; kingdom Metazoa; phylum Arthropoda; class Insecta; order Diptera; family Culicidae; genus Malaya; species Malaya genurostris. Next base: position 288,530,589 of record NC_080572.1, read on the forward strand.
TTGCATATATTAAAGATCAATTACCTACAATTTCTTCTTAGACACAGTTTTTGTAGAAGCTTTAGATTTCTGGTTTTAATTGTTCAAAAATAATGTGGCTTAAAACACATATGCCCTCTTCCAAAATTAGTCTTGAGTGAAATATTTGCACTGATTAAAATTGACACGATCGATTCATATGTAAATAACACTTCAATTTCTCATCTCAGTACATAACCAAAGCGATCTGTTTTAAGATTTCATGTGCAAATTGACTAAGATGCAAGATTCGATTGTTTTTCACTTATGTTTGGTGTGTTTTTCCTTTAGATATAATGTGTTTTGCTATTTAATCGAACTACATGTGTTAAACACTTCATTTTCTAGTGGAAATTGAGTACATCACAAATGTGTGTGAAAAACACCTGATTCGGTCAACCGTGATTCAATTGAAATCTATGTGGAAAACAATGTGACATTCGTATGATATTTTATATAGAATCTAAAGGTAATCGTTATCGTTTTGATGTGCATTTAAAATAAATGAAGCTAAAAAAACTCCACTAAATATCATCCTTTTTTACACTCATTTTGAGAGTTGAGTGAAATTTTCGTCAAGTGTTTTACTTGTGATGATAATTTAAATGTCTTACACATCATGCAAATAATTTTGTTTCAGTGTAGAACAGTGAAAAATACTTTATTTGCACATGCCTAAGCCGGTTGAAATCGGTTCAGCCATCTCCGACCAAATTAAGCGTTAAATAAATAACGCCACTTACGTCACTTATACCATTATATCTCCCTAACCGGAAATGTCAGTAGTTTCATGCAAATCGAAGGGGGCCACGCCAACAGCCGCCCGATTCCACGTGGAATTGTTCTTTTGTACGAATGCTGGAATTTCCTCCACTGCTCATGTATAAGAGTTGCTTTTTCGTTAGAGTTCGCTGTGAAATTTTTTGAACGAAACCCAGCAAGCCGTGTCAAGTTTATTTATTAGAACCATTTATTTGAATATGCTTCCATTACATGTTTGTCAATTTTGAAAACACAAGTAAAGCACTGCAAGGGTTGCCAATCTTTTAATTCGTTTTTTAGTCGTTTTACCGATTTTGCTTAGCAAAAAGCAAACATAATTTCCATGACTAAACATTAATCGAAAAAAAAAATCGGAAAGCAAAGGGTCGAACTACTTACCTATTAAATCAATTATCACAATTGGGTCATCCGCGTACTTGCGGTTCTTTCTTTGATTAAAGTCAGGTTCGTTCAGCAAAAATGCTGCTACGTACGGGGTAAATATTGCTGTATACATAACTAATATTAATATTATCCAGTCCCACACCGCCTTGAACGGAGAGTAGTGCAGTATTGTCCATTTGTGAACACGTGGACTCTGTAGTTTGTATTCCGGTAGTACATCGGCGCCGAGCGATAGGACCTGAAAGAAAGAGAGAGAGAGAGAGAAAAAAAAAAGAAATAAACCGAGATTAGTCGGGTTCATCAACAACGATAGGTGGCTTCGGTCGGGTGCGCCTCCGGCATGGGAGAAGAAGCAAAAGCACAAAGGTTCCAGCGACTTGACTAGGCGGCAGGGTGTCAAGCCGGAGGCACCGATCGAAGCACAGATTAATAATTGAACGGATATTGATTGCTCATCTACTGGCAAGGGTAAAGCTTTCGGTTTGGTGATGTGCCAAATTATATCGAACATGTGGAGTTGTTGTTCCGATTTCCCATTCGCCGGCTGTTAAGGATAATTTATGTGAACAGCTCTCGGCTTTGATAGCGGTGTTTTCTATTATGATCGAGACAATTAAATGAACTCATTGGCCTAGGAAGTGCTGACCAAGAACAAAATAATAAATTGTACTCGTTAAGGGAAATTTTTCCACTCTATAAACATGATATTTGCGAATGTTTATCGTGATTGAACGCAAATTTGATCCGAGAAGGAAATAACCTTTGGCATTATTTCAATTACTTAATTACTGAATTCATTGTCAGCAGCGTTCTACAACTATTAGAACTGAATCTGTTAAACTACTGTCATAAAACATAAAGACATTTGAAATTGCTAACATTTGATCGAATTTTATTTAGTTCTTCGGGCTACAGGCTTAGTACTGCGCAGATGGCAACACTCTCACCCCCTGACTTTCTTCATCTGACTTGTCGGTTTTCCATTGGCTACAATTTACTAAATAGACAGTCGATTTTCACAGTAATTGCATAGCTTTGTATATGAGAAATGCAAGAACCCCTAATCCAACTAGTGGTGTGATAATTCCTTTTTCTAGTTGTTCAAATATTCTCAATAAAACATTTTTTCATTACGATAATTTCTGACACGAATTCGGGATGATTTTGAACATAAATTCAATCAAATTGAAAAAAATTGTCATACTATTTCTTATTCTAGGAATACTGAAAAACAATAGTACTTATTTACACATCGCGTGTACTTTTTGTGGGCACAAGCGTCTTCAAGCTATTTTATTCTAGGGTCTCAATGCATTTTCGAACCTGTTTGAAAAACGGAAACAAAATTAGACAATCACCAAATTGGAATAGTCTTAATGTGCATCAAGTTAAGAAGACTCTTTCTGTTCTTTACGATCCGATACAAGGGAGTCACTTAGGACCACTCGTGCTTATGCTATTTGTGAAGGATCTATGCAGTGTATTGTAGTCTTTTGAATTTATCACACATATCTTTTTGTAAATCTCCAAAAATATCACATCATCACAACCCTCATGGATTGTGGTACTCTACAAATGGATATTGAAAGTGTCTTATACATATGGGATCGAAAGGGCATTCAGTTTGTTTGTGTTACTGCGCATGCCTATTGGATACTGGGTCTAGATACTGGATAGTTTATTTGGCAACCAAAGTGAATTTTTCATGGTATATTTTTTTACTCACACGTGAATCAAAGTGGTGTAGAGCAGTGAAAAATCGAGCAGTCACCGTGATTATCAATTTGGCATTACATCAACAATCGCGTCACCCGCAAAACGCATCGACTTAATCGGACCGGAGTCGCACAGTGATGCCAAAAATCCTAAATTGTTTTCTTCAGATGAAACACTAATGATTTTCAATTAGTTCAAAATTTGAAAAGTTTTTATAGACGGTAAGGTCTAACACTTTTGAAAAATCATTTATTTTTTCTTTGTATTTTGCTGTAGTAAGACATTTCAAGAATATTATGCCATATTTTCAAGCTTATCGGAACAAAACTCTGGAAGTTACGGGTCTTCTATCTTTTCTTATTTCATACCGCGAAGAGGCAAGAGCTCAAACATATGATTTTTCGAAAATGTTAGATCCTACGCGCCCCCTAGAGAAATAAATTGTGTTATAGACCATAAACTTCAAATCCCCTTTTCTCGAAAGAAAATTTTAAAAGTCCATTTGTTTCACATACTTTCTACATATATAGGGTGATTTTTTAAGAGCTTGAGAACTTTTTTAAACAATAAAACGCATAAAATTTGCAAAATCTCATCGGTTCTTTATTTTAAACGTTAGATTGGTACATGACATTTACTTTTTGAAGATAATTTCATTTAAATGTTGACCGCGGCTGCGTCTTAGGTGGTCCATTCGGAAAGTCCAATTTTGGGCAACTTTTTCGAGCATTTCGGCCGGAATAGCCCGAATTTCTTCGGAAATGTTGTCTTCCAAAGCTGGAATAGTTACTGGCTTATTTCTGTAGACTTTAGACTTGACGTAGCCCCACAAAAAATAGTCTAAAGGCGTCAAATCGCATGATCTTGGTGGCCAACTTACCGGTCCATTTCTTGAGATGAATTGTTCTCCGAAGTTTTCCCTCAAAATGGCCATAGAATCGCGAGCTGTGTGGCATGTAGCGCCATCTTGTTGAAACCACATGTCAACCAAGTTCAGTTCTTCCATTTTTGGCAACAAAAAGTTTGTTAGCATCGAACGATAGCGATCGCCATTCACTGTAACGTTGCGTCCAACAGCATCTTTGAAAAAATACGGTCCAATGATTCCACCAGCGTACAAACCACACCAAACAGTGCATTTTTCGGGATGCATGGGCAGTTCTTGAACGGCTTCTGGTTGCTCTTCACTCCAAATGCGGCAATTTTGCTTATTTACGTAGCCATTCAACCAGAAATGAGCCTCATCGCTGAACAAAATTTGTCGATAAAAAAGCGGATTTTCCGAATGGACCACCTAAGACGCAGCCGCGGTCAACATTTAAATGAAATTATCTTCAAAAAGTAAATGTCATGTACCAATCTAACGTTTAAAATAAAGAACCGATGAGATTTTGCAAATTTTATGCGTTTTATTGTTTAAAAAAGTTCTCAAGCTCTTAAAAAATCACCCTGTACAATACCCTACTCTAACGTTTTCCCGTTTCTATTTTTGGTACTTTGGGTAGGTTTTACAGCTACAAAATGGCGGATTTTGTGTGTGGAAAATCGCAGTTTAAATTTTAAATAATCATCAAAAATTCAAAATATTTCAAAAATTCAAAAAAAAAAAACAAACGTAGGGCTCTAGACACCACAAATCATGATTTTTGAAACGCGTCATCGAAAAATCTTGTTGTTTCCATTCGTTAGATCATACTTTAACCCCCCCCCCCCTTCTCTTCCCTTTTTGAAGTAAGACGTAATCACCTCAAAAGAGCAGAGAAGAAAATAGCGAAAATTTTCCAATGAGAATCTATCAGACTGTAAACCTTCACTAAATTGATTATATTCAATTCCAATTTGCATATTTTAACAGATAAGTAATTTTAATAGTGCATGAGATAAAATTTGTAACCATTAGAAGGGCTGATTTTGCATAATGTTCTTCATCGTTGTCCACTTTTTCTTGTATTTTTGATACTAGCTCTCCGAACGTCCCGCAGCAGCACTGCTTCCTGTGTGAATTGATTCAACAGTAAAGCAACCAGCTTGGTAAAGGGTTTTTTCCCAGATCAATAAATCGTAAAAAACAATTGCGGTTTGATTTTCCGTAACAATCTGCTTCTGGTAGGAAAGGGCAGACAATCAATACAACCTTCATAGGGGTCTGTCGCTGACGATGTCCAGTCAGCGACTGGCACCATTAAAAAGAAGGTGACAAGCGATTATAAATAACTTTCCTACTCAATGCTTGATCGGAGAAATAGGTATAAAGCGAGAGGACTAGTGTTTGATGGACAGAGAAGATGTTTGGATGTAAGGTATCGGTCGGGTGACGGCCAGGATGTAGACCATGTTCGATGTACGTTGCTACTATGTCTGTTTCTCGTTTAAGAGTGACTAAAACAAGATCAGAGTGGCGAAATGGTAGCGCGTATGCACGGAATGCATAAGAACGCCGGTTCGAGTCCTGTCTCTGAGCGTATCTTTTTCCAAAAATTCATCTTTTCTGTTAGTTTTTCTTTCACTTAGCTTCTCCAATATATATTTCCGCTCAGTCATTGCAAAAAACCGAAAGGGTTTTCTGTTTTACGTGATTTCGTTTGTAGCTTTTTCACAAATGGGCGCTCCCAACGGCCACAAAAGTAGCAACATACAGAATTTTGATGTCGATTATTTCATTTAGTATTTGCATATTTCAGTGAAAGAAACTCCCAAAATGCTGTATGGAATTCGTTTCTAGCATCAATAAGGTTCAAATGGTTAAATTTTCTATTTAACTCTGTTTGGAACACTTTCCAGTTCCTAATACTGGAACTGAAACTGAGCTCTGGACCTGAACCAACCGGAATGATGGTCAACTGCGCAGGCTAGAATGAACGAAATACACTAAGGTCTTTTCTACGCGGTTTTGTTTTTATGCGATTTTTCACGTGTTTTTTTTCAAGCGAGATTTCGATGTTTCATGCATTTCTAAGGTAAAATTAGACAATCGGATAGCTTTAAAAATTCGCATAAAAACGCGTAACTTTGGAAATCGAATTGTCCCGAGTTGACGGTTCAATGCATAGGACGCTGGTCTTACAAGCCAGTTGTCGTATGTTCGAGCCCCGACCTGGAAGGATTCTTAGTGTCAGTAGGATCCATAGTACTAGCCATGCAATGATTCTGTACACTAAGAATCGGCTGCGAAGTCTGTCATTGAAACAGAAAGGCCAAATTCCACCAAAGGAATGTAATGCCAAGACTTTGCTTTTTTGGAAATCGAACATTTGTGCGTGTTTGTTTAAGCCGGTCAATTTAGCCATTCAATTTAAAATCAAAACGCTTCCATGTTGTGATGTTCTCTAAAAATATTTAGTTTGTGAAGTACATATCATATCAATATATGTATGAAAACAACTTTTCCATTTCTCGTGCATTTTTGAACACGCACGGAGGAGAGAAGAGTTGGCATCACTGGCAGTGCGATGCGGTGTCCTGGTGCTACTCTTAAAAAAGTATAATTTCAATGTGTTGTTTTATACGTATAGATAAAAATTTTGTCGAAATAGATATTTTGAGTGATAGTGCAGGTGTGGCAAGTGTTTTTTTTAGTAGTGAGAGTGCTATTTATTAAATAATATTGATCCGCGAATCTAAAGTGGCGGATACTGTGAATTTTCCACCCCAAAATTCAACGATGTTAACCTGTTAGCCGATCGAAGCGCCGTCTGCATGTCATTGTCGGTGTTGTTGGATTTCTGAGGAATATGTGAAAGTTTACGAGTCGATCTTGTCATTCAGACTGAAGGTCTAGGGTTGGTCTGCAGCGGACCCATTCGCGAGTGTTTTTATTTTATTCTTTCAGTGGTCGTGTTTCATCTTGCGTTGCTGACAGCAGAGCGAGCAGGAGAAAAGGGATACTGGTGAGATCGTTCCTTGGAGATATTTTGTATTTTTCTTACCTATTATATTTCTCCTCAGTATCGAAAATCAGGTTTTGTTGAGATCATATTGTTTACCGAGATATATCCGGATCTCCTTCCCTCCCTACTAACAAATCTCCTATCCCGTGATGCTCGTGGAGGTACAGTGGTACTCGCGGTCTCTAGAAACAACGAGTATCGGACTAACATTCCTTCCTATCCCTCAGTAGCACAGCCTTTGGTCGTAGCCAGCGTCGTTATTGATCATTCAATAAAAAGTTAGGAGTGAGTGGGTATGTACAGTGAAAATGATTTGCTTCTCCCAAGCTTCATTTTCTTGGTTCATTGTACATTTCCACTCATTCGGTCAATCACGAAGTGCAACTACGGGCGATCTATTCCAGCTCAGCTCTCGTGAATTTTTGAACACGCACGCTTGGCGAATGAATATCAATCTAGGGTAAGGGCTCCCTATTTCATATCATTTGTAGGGACGTCGCCTTCAAACCCCGATTTAGCCACTAAAATCACTGTAACTATTTCATATTACTGCTTCATTTGCCTTGCTCCACGTTGAGAATTGATTCACATTTCTTGAAAATTCAACTAATATTTATAAAACAGCTAAAAAGACTAATGATGTTTTCACTACTCTGCTCCTAATTTCATCTCAATGGATTTTTATCCATCCTATCGTTGATCTTTTATTCATCCTATAAATTAGCAATGGCGACAGCAATCAAAACAAAATATTCCACTATTACACTCTCACCCGCATACGCATGGCTCCCAGATGGCTGACTAAATGCTGCCAGCTGGAAAAATATGGCTGGGCAGACATTCTGGTGACCGACTGCCTCACCGCTGCCAGATATACAACTCAAACGATACAACCGTACCCACCAGGATTTTTCCACATTATTATTATTGGTAAAAAATTTACTCGTTGAATTATCTAATTAATGGGGCAATGGCTTACGGAGATCTAAAGAACTATCTTTTAACATCATTTTATTAGTGAAAACAGATAGAACAGATATAGACTTTCTATGCAAAGTAATACATATTTTCTATGAAAATATCTGGCATCTCTGTGCACAGCCGATGAAACACACACACACTTCACAGCGTTATGTTGGCGTATAGAGGAATGAAACCAGTGCTACTAGATTTGCCAGAAAGGTAATTTCTTTAGTATTTAACACGTTATTTCTGGTAATATTCGAAGCTGAAACAGTTTTATTGAAATATTAATATCAATAATATAATTAAACTAATGTCACGGATACCAAAAACATACTTTTTGATTATAATTTGAAGAAGATAAACAATTTCTGTTTTGTAACATTATGAGATAACTTGTCAACTTTGCGAAACCAAATGAGATGAAAACAAAGCGCAATCAAGTGAACGAAGTGAAAAACTTTCATCTCATATTTTTGAAGACTTTTATTGCTGGTCGGGTAATTTTTGAAGTTTTTAATCGTTAACTAAACAAGTGGAAAGTGAACATAACTAATTATGAAGACATCCAGCATTCAATGGTAGTGTAATTGTGCGAAATAGTGATCATGTTTTGAGACGTATCGATTAGTAGATATTCAGAAACATGACGAACTGTAAATCTTGAGACGAAAATGTGTCCTAAATTGAAAAGTGAGTTTATTTTATATGAAAAAAAACGATCACCGAAGAATTTAAAACCATTTCTTTCAATAGGAAAGTGTGACAATAGCTTTTCAAATCATTTTAAAACATTTCACAGTTTGCTTCCGGTAGGTTGTAAAATATTATTCATGTTCAAAGTTATGAGGTGAAGAGATGAGATGGAAATAGGAGCACAGATGAAATAGGGAGCCGTTGCCCTATCTATATATATAAAAATGCAGAGATCATTCTTTGTAATCGCATCACGTAAGAACGGATGGACGGATTGAGATGATTTTTTTTTGTTTGATCAGTTTTTACCCCCACCGGGTTCGTACATCAAAAAAATTAGGAAAACTTACCGGAAAAGTGGGAAAAACCAATAATGTTATTTTGCATAGACAATGGAATTTTCCACTGAAAAAGTCGCCAATGATTGCTAGATTTACGATTGATGTTTGGCGCGCAACGAGTTGCATAAGTGTTTGACCGTCGAAGAAAAGAATACTAGATCGTTGAAAGAATCTGTTGGCGCGCAACGATTCATGATTCATGTGGTTCTTCATTTCGAGCCACGTGCTTAATTGGGTATCAAGATTATTGCTTGCCAAATGACTCAATGACGGAATGCTCAGTCAGGAGAAAAAGTTCTGATATCATTTACCAGTTGATGAATTGTGTTCAATGGAGTCAGATGAATAGTATTGGTCATCGCGAGCGCGAGTTCAACTAATCAGAATATTTTTGAAAGAATCAATGAAAAGATTGTACTGTAGAAGCGCTAAGATCAAACTAAGAGATTTTCACTGCATTTTGCTTTCTAATGATTTACATTACACTAAGCGCACATAATAAGTTGCATTTAGATCAATGTTCAAGATGATTGCCATAATGGAACGAGACTGTAAAGTACGCGGGGCACTTTTTGGCAACTTGAACGTACAGAACAAGTTCTGAGAAAACTTTCTCACTACTTAAAAGCTGTAAAAGCTTCAAAGTTTGTTCTGTTCCGTCGAGCGAACATTCAAGTATAATTAATTCCTTAAAAACGGATTGTTCAGAATGCTCTTCAGAAATCTTTTTTTTTTACGAACTTTTAGTTACTTGGGCTAAATACAAACTGTAAACATATCCTACTCTACCGAATGAACAACTCTAGAAAAGAAACTCTTAAGCATTTTGTTAGGTTTATCAATACAAAATTCTGGTTAGTGAGCTTCTTCATCGATTACTGAAAGCAAGAATCACACCTGGAAGAGAAAACGTGGCACCTTATATCCTTTATGTCGAAGTCATTAGTGAAGGATCTCTGTTCAGTATTTTAAAGGTTAAAGCCTCTATAGTCAAAACAACAACAAATTTCTTTGCATTTAGCATGCTCAAGTTCGTTCAACAGCTTCGGGTAAATTTTCAAGGATGGATTACTAAAAAACGGGCTGCGTAGGATGCTATTGATGACATTTGTAAGCTGCTTAAGGCAAATCATTTTCCCAACCATTACCAAATGCTAATCGTGAATATCATACATGAAGGAGAAGTCGTAGTATGTAAAAACCATTAGTTGAGTGATTTACTGTTTGATGCATGATGTCTTGAACGATAAAAAGAATACTGGTATAATCACTCCTCATGTTCAGTCCGCTAGAACAGACGAATTGCACATTTTTTCATATGATTCTTTCTGATATTGATTCTCAGGACCGAACCCAACAGTAATCGTTAATTGTAGATCGAATACGAAGCAAAATTATGTGGTGGTTGGGCTAACGATGCGCCTATTGATACAATTATTAAACAAATTCAGTTTTCCTGTAAAAGGTAATGGACACAATATTCTATAAAACGGTAATATGAACTTTTGAATGTCCTAGAAGAATGTCTCATTTAATTGCTAAATTGTTAATCGAAAATTTATCCTGTGATTGTTATTCTAGGAACATTCATCAAACACGACTAAGTGATATCACCAAACTAGCGGTGATCCAGTTTATTGAAAACTGCTCAAAACAATTTTATTCCTTCCGAAAATCCCAAGAATGTGCCATTAAATTTTTGAACTTCTTCAGTGTACAAGTAAGCCTTAACATGCAATGACAAACAACAAGTAGCGAGGGCAGCTTTTGTAAATCTACGGAATCAATTTAAAATATTACCATATGTCTAAACCATTAGTTTGAGAGAGATCTATAATCTCTGTAGAATGCACTGACTCAAAGGAATTTTCCTTATTTTCGCATAACAAATCTTTTAACATGTTCACAATAATTTTTGAAGATATTTCTTCTTCGGGCCAAGTTTTATGTGTTGAATTTGTCGTAAATCGTTTATTGCAGGCCAAGTAATTGATAAAAAAAATGGAATAAAACATTACCGTTTGACAATTCTGCTGTCCGAAAACATAAATAAAAAAAATAATTTCAGGCGAGACGAAGTTCGACGGGTCAGCTATAATCTATATTTTACAATTCCTAAATTCGATTTGTGAATATTCTTTCAAATCGGTTTACAATTTGTATTTTCGAGACGGATTTGATGAGTAAATTATTGAAATTAATTTCATATGAATTCCCAACTTCAATTTAAAAATGGAAAAAGCATGTCCGTTTCATTCGTATTCACGTCATCTAGTTATGCTTCTGACATTAAACTCCTGCCTTTCTTTTTTCAGGAGAAAAATCTATAAATCTGTACCGAGCGATCGAAATTCTGTTTTGAAAATCTATATATGAAAATGAACAGAAATTTAAGGGCAACGAAATTTCTAATTTACTTTGCTATATATTTCCTTCCCTTGTGGCATGAATTAAGCATCACAACCTCACACAAAACTGCACATTCGAGGATGTCAAACGCATGGTTAGCAGCACCGAACCCTGATAAGTTGATCTGGAATGTAATCTCACGTCTAAAGATAAAATAAACTTCCACTGCTTCCGAGACCGATAGAACAAGAACCGTTCCATGACCTTTCGTTTGCAACGGGGAATGTTTTAGATTCTTCCATAGTTACTCTGGTTTCGGCATAAAGCCTAGATCTCGAACCGACGCACAGTGGTCCAACACTGGAAAAATACGGTCAAAAGTCTGTACTGACTTTCACTGATTTTTAAGAGCTAACGTGTCTTCGAAGAAGTTTTACAAGATTATATTACGCTTCTTTTGAAAGTGGCACCGTAATTTTTGTTAAGGGGATAGAACCAATTTCGAATAAAAATAATTTTTTTTTCACAGAACAATTTTTTTTTCTATCTTATTTTGAAGAAAAAAGCATTTGAAGTATTTTAGCTGAAGATATAAATAGTGTAAAAAAAATTTTGTTTGAGATATTTTCACTTTATTTTAAAAACAATTTTTTATCTACGTAGAATCTACCTCTATTACCTAAGTATCTATTACAAAGTGCACGTAAACACGCATAAACATGCTAATGCTTGCACGCGCAACTTAAGCAAATTGTCCCGGGTTGGCGGTTCAATGTATAGGACGCTTGTCTTACAAGCCAGTTGTCGTATGTTCGAGCCCCGACCTGGAAGGATTCTTAGTGTCAGAAGGATCCATAGTACTAGCCATGCAATGATTCTGTACACTAAGAATTGGCTGCGAAGTCTGTTGAAACAGAAAGGCCAAATTCCACCAAAGGAATGTAATGCCAAGACTTTTCTTTTTGGAATTTTTATTTTGTTTACTTTTTGACAATTGACATTGTTATAAAAAATCTAAGTGGAACTCGATGCAATTTTTTGAGGCCTTTTCAAAGTTAGTTATAAATATTGAAAATCCGAAAAATTAACAAAAGTTCAACACAAATAAAAAAATGGAAAAATGTTTTCCAAACAATATATGAAAAAGTATTGTAAAAGTACAAACCTTTACGAAGAGATTTTATTTTTAAACGTGTAAATAAATTGAGTTATCGCGAAGCAACACGTTTTTTAAGATGATATATTGATCATCAGCTCATTTAAATTGAACTGAAGGTTTGTTTTGAGCGCCGTTTTTTTGCGCCGTTTTTCTTTCATATGCATGATCGAAATCGTTGATGCACAAAGAACAATGCTATGCGAACTAACTTGTCTGCGAATTATTATTATGTCATGTTTGAGACTATCTGCAAAAGTGGCATCCCTGAATGTACCTAAGCCTACTGAGTGAGAGGTAAGATTCCTTATTGACAACGGCTCATTCAATCTGTTAAAGAAGGATGAATACACATTTGGAAATACGAACAAAAGCTCACGCACACATTTCTTCTCATTTATAACTCGCTCTTCAAGAGCCGAAAATCCGTTCAGCTTGTAGCTTGTTTCCATCTTACCAGGTCATTTTTTTAAAAATCTGTGATCAAACCAAAAACCTGTCTGTGCAAAATCTGTGCACGTTTCCCCGTTTGCATAATAACTAATGGGAATTATTTTGGTAAGCAAAAAAAAAATCTTACTATTTTCTAACGCTCTGTAATTTTTGGTGCTATCAATTTCAAAAATATGTGATCGCTTTCAGAATCTGTGTAAATCTGTGACCATTTTCAGAAATCTGTGAAAATCTGTGCAAAAGGTTGAAAATCTGTGGAACACAGATTAATCTGTAAACCTGGCATCCCTGCTTACCAGTGCGGTGAACTGGTGAGCTGCGGTTCTTTTAAAAAGAGCTGTGAGCTATCAGCTCTTTTTAAAGATTCGATTCACTGGAATAGCTCAGGTGCGAATTGTCCATCTCTTCGCTTGCTGCAAAAGTTAATTACAGAAATAGCAGACGCGTGACTCCGTTTCTTAATCATGCATGGTTTCAGCACGGCCATAGTGAAAATGAGTCACACGAATAGTACTCAGGATATTCTTATTATAATATAAATTGGATTAGGAATATAATTTCCTAAAAGTATTGTAAAAGTTTGCTGCATTAAGTTGCATATTTCGCTTCGGTACAAGGTTTCCTAGGTAAAAATAGATAAAATGATGTATAACTTTTTCAGAAAAGAATAAACCTATGCATTACCTTCTACAAAATTATGGGATTTTATGTTTTCTACAATTATTCCAAACAAAATATGTAAAAAAATAACTTGAAACAAGTTATGATTAGAAAACTATTTTTAAGGGGGTTGTCATAATTCAATAACTAAAACTAACTTTGGAATGGCCTATAAAAAAAGTTTCATCGAGTTCCACTTAGAATGTTTTTTATAGTATTGGGCATATCTTTTCCTATAAATTTTGTAAAAATCAACTGCATAAAGTTGCATAAACCGCGTAAGGTTTTATCATAGGTAAAAAAGGTAAAATTTTGTATAACTTTGCCAGGAAACAACAAATCTATGCACTACCTTCAACGAAAATATGGGATTTTTTATTTTCTTCAATTATTCCAAACAAAGTATGCATAAAAAAAACTTGAAACAAGTTATGAATAAAAAAAATGATTTTAAGGGGGTTGCCACAAAAACGCTTTGTATATCCGAAACGGTGCGACCTACACTGTTGGTATATTTGACAAAGTAAATTATTTTTAATAGTTCTAAAAGTTTGTCGAAGAAAAAAAATTTCTATATTTTCAGAAAAAAATGTAATGGTTATATTTTTGTCAAAGTAGGCCATGAACAATTAGGGATAGAATCAAATTACGCGGTATATATTTGTAAATAATGTCTTAAAAGCAACCATAGGCATTAAAAGAACGCTTTGGCAGCTACTGATTTATGTCCACGTTTTTATTGATTCGAACCACTGTGCGACGGGAATTTTCCTTGTTACGGTACGTGACGAGAGCGGGAATTCTTGTGAGAAATATTTTAACCACTGAATGTCACTCGGCATTCGGGTTGGTAAACAAGTCAGATGAAAGTTTTTACCTCCGCGGAGACTCGTTTATTCAGATAAGTGAATTTTTTGATGAATTAGGATTTTACGATGACGATGAGATTGAACGTTTCTCACTGTTCAGTATCGCTTGAGAAGACACCAAGAGATAAATACCACTGACATAAATTCCTACCATTCTATTTCCCTAGTGCAAAAATAGCTATTCCTGGAATTGCTAAAATTCGATTTCTACTTTGTTGAGTTGTTCTTACTATGAAACAATGCTCGATAAGGTGGAATTCTCGGCTTTTGCGGAACAGAAGGACTGGAAAGAAAAACACTTCCATGGTTGAATTTTCAACAATGATAAAAAAAATCACATTCGTTCCTACTGTTCTCTCAATCCACCCGGGAAAAGGTGTTCCGAGCTAAATGCTTTATACTAATTGAACTTTGACTAGCACCATGCGCTACGAATAAACCGTAGCGTTTCTGGAATCAGTGCAATCCATTATTTTGTGCTCAAAAAATCTGTTACAGCTTAGTTATTAAGGAGTGTATCGAAAATAAGCTATCCACATACATTTGTGTTGTACACATGTATTTGTGATGGGTTTTTAAGCTCAAATCACAGCATGCTGTGTGTTTGGCTGTCAGCTTTCGTTTGTTCACTTGTTTGTGGGGTTGAAATTCTGCGTTCAAAATGTCGCGTATTGAAAAGGAAGTGAAAATTAAGGTTCTGGACACATGGCTAAGTAAGAAGGGTAGTACTATGCGAAAATTTGCTATTTGTACTTCATCATACCAGTGTAAAAACCATCGTTAATAAATGTTGGGGAACACTATTCTTTGGATGAGCTACCGGGAAGGGGCAGAAAACCCGGTTCATCCAACCCGAAACTGGACCAGAGAGTGGTATCTCTAATCATGAAGAACAAATCAATGTCAATACGTGAATACGCGAAATCACCTGAAGACCTACAAGAAGCGGAAAGTCTCGAAACAAAGTGTAGAACAGAAGAAGCTTGCAGTAACAAGGGCCCGGAAATTGTATTCGCGTCTTTTGCAGTGTCTGGATGCATGCGTTTTGATGGACGATGATACTTATATAAAGGAGGACTCAAAAACCCTTCCAGGTCCACAATACTTTACTGTCGTCGTTGGGGAGGATGTGTGCGATGCGGACTGGTATGGCAAGCAATATGTTCCTGTGGTTTGAAGTCAACCATTTTTTACACTACCGGCACTATAAATGCAGAAATCTATCGATCTTAGTGTCTCCAAAAGAGATGGCTGCCTTTATATAAGAAGCATAGTACACCTCCACTGTTTTGGCCGGATTTAGCGTCGTCAATTGGCTTGCGGAAAAGAGTATAAATTTCGTTGAGAAAAATATCATTCCACTAAATAGCCCTCAGCTTCGAACGTTACTGGCAATCGTGAAGAGGGTCTGGTAAGGCAGCTGGGAACATTCAAAAGGAGTTAAATAAAAACACTTGTCCGTAACTTGACGAAGATCGTTCGATCAAAGGTTCGAAAATTCGTTAAGGAATAACTTAAATCTCATCCGGTTTTCATTATGCTAACCTCGTACAAAAAAGGATCAATTTTTAGCTTGAAAAAAGAAATATAGTTTTTTTTTATCGTAATTTGAAAGAAAAATTTGTGGATAGCTTATTTTCGATACATTCCTTAGTTTCATCAAACAAACACTTTTCACGAAACTGTGTTAGATTCGCACTTAGCAAGGGGGGCTCCCCGGCGAACGACCAAAATGGTTAAAGCCGTGGTAAAATAAATGATATAAAAAAACCCCTTCTTAATCCACCTAGTGGTGTGATAATGCCTTTCTCTTTCTTCAAAACAGTCTAATAAAAACATTTTCTATCTTTTTATTAAATAATTTGTGACACTAATTTGGGCTCATTTTTAACACCAATTGATTCAAATTGAATCGAGTAGTTCACAAAAGCATGCTTCAGTGTTTATGTCACATAGTAGGCTTCATTTCTCCAACCAAGCGCTTGACATTTGCGTTGTCTATTTGTATGAGAAGAGTGATGCTAATCTAAAAAAACTCTCTTAGTCCACTTTGTGGATTTTTCATATATCTTGAAAAATCACCAGGGGTGGGGGGATGCCAAAAGTCTTAGAATTGCATGAAACGTCGAGATTTAGTGTCATCTCGAAATTTTTTTTTAATCGACTTCCTGGGACTTCAAATCAAAAATATCAAGTCCCAGAATTTTTTCAAAAAAAAAATCACTAAATCTCGACGTTTCATGCAATTTTAAGATTTTTGGCACCAAAAAAAATTTCGATTTCGGAAATCTTATATACTTCCTCCTTTAGTGCTTTTTCAAGATCAAATTATTTTCCTGCAAATCAAAGATCAAAGTCATCATTTTAGTGCAAATCTAGAATAATTTGACAAGCACCAAAATTTACACCAAACGCACAAAGCACAAAAAACTAGTTCCAACCAGTGTTTAATATTGTAGAGACTCCCACAATTTGTCTCTGGCATTACGTACTCCAAACTTTAAGGATATTCCTTGCTTCTCAAATGTATTGAAATACAGAAGTCAAAGTACGTATACGTAGCAAATAACCCAAAATTTTCCAATAGGATGCGGAATCAAGTTCCGCGATTCGGGAGCAAAATGTGTTTATCAACTAGCAGATTACCTATCGGATGAAAAATTATTGTGAAGACCAGAATTAGCATACTTTGACAAAACCATACGCATCTCCTGGGCGTCGTAGATTTTCCGGTAATTGGATCCCAAGTCAAAAAGGCACACCTCATACAAAGTGAAACGATATGCGGAAGTTCTACGCGACAGTGAAAACTTCTGGTACTCTTCTGATACTCTTCTAGTACTCTTCTGGTGCTTTTTTTGTGCTTCTCTGGTAATCTTCAGGTATTTTTCTGGTACTCTTCTGGTACTCTTTTGGTACTTTTTTGGTACTCTTCTGGTACTTTTTTGGTACTCTTCTGGTACTCTTCTGGTACTCTTCTGATACTCTTATAGTACTCTTCTGGTACTTTTTTGTACTTTTCTGGTTATTTTCAGGTATTTTTCTGGCACTCTTCTGGTACTTTTTTGGTACTCTTCTGATACTCTTCTGGTACTCTTCTGGTACTTTTTTGGTACTCTTCTGGTACTTTTTTGGTACTCTTCTAGTTAGACGTACACACTTTAAAAAAATCTTGTGATTTTACATCTTATAAGATTCCCATACCCGGTGAAAGACCATCAACTTGGTGGAAGCCGGGTATAAATAAAGAAGTATTAAGTTTTTAATGAGATGCACATAAATGAAGCGTCGCAATTTACTTAAATTTATATAAAGAACATGTACATAAAATTCATTAAAACACAAAAATACTGATAGCGAGAGCCGCGATGATTTGAACCGACAATCAATAGACCACAAAGTACGTCGGTTAATCGACTGAGCCACAGAAGCACACACCTGCTTGGCTGGTAAGTGGTGGATATTGTAAGTCAGAAATTGTATGTCTCAAATTTTACAACTAAAACTTTTATATAAAAATTCATAAAAAATAAGTCAGAAATTTTATGTCTCAAATTTTACATCTGAATCTTTTACATAAAAATTCATTAATTTTTATGATAGAATATTTTTTCAGAAATTATTTAAGTCATAATATTTTCTAGCAGTTTTTTTGTTTTTAAAAATTTTCAAACTTTAACCGCTGGGCAGCACCCCTTACCCATGTCCGATTTAGCTCAAATTTTGCATGAGGACTTTTTTCGGGGTGCTTAAACTTTTGAGCACTAGAGCTTTACGAAAATAGAGGTAATTCCAAAATGTTGGCACCCTTATATATATATATATATATATATATATATATATATATATATATATATATATATATATATATATATATATATATATATATATATATATATATATATATATATATATATATATATATATATATATATATATATATATATATATATATATATATATTTTTTTTTTTTTCGGTTTTTTTAACGATATCAAACTAACTAGAGATTATAAGAGGAGAAAGAATATGAAATCATAGAGCCATAGTACTCAAGGAAGAGCAAGGATGTGAAGAATAAAGTGCGGAAAAGTGAGATGTGACAAGGGTCATTTAAGTAAGCAGAAGGCTTCTCGTATCTAAACTTTTACCTTCTACCAGAGGAGTCGAACTTAGGCATCTTAGCGATACGAATTATCCGAGTCTCTGATATGTCAGAAAGTAAAGGCTTACTTACTTACTTTCTGACATATCAGAGACTCGGATAATTCGTATCGCTAAGATGCCTAAGTTCGACTCCTCTGGTAGAAGGTAAAAGTTTACATAGTTTTTATAATGACATAGAATTTTAAGAGCTCTCATTAGAATTTAAGTATGTCAAAATTGTTGCAACGATTTCCGAGGAAATCGACCTTTCTCAGCAATCTAAACTTGCGATAATCGGTCTAGCACTGTTCGAATGATCTAATCAGGAATCTGGTACGGAAAACTGTTATTTATGAGTGATGGAATGGTACAAGGAAGTGAAACAGTGAACGCAACAAAAAACGACAACATTTATCGTTCCCCACGTCGAACCGTTGACTGACCTTTCCGAGTGCAATTTTTTCCCCCTATTTTATTATGTAGGCACGAATCAGTGTGACTGATGTCTGTTGCAGTTGTCTCCGATCCGTTTGCCAACCTTTGCTTCTATTGTTAGATTGGACTCGTGTTACACGTGAAGCTTACTGTCACGCGGACCAATTGTTGTGGTAATTTTCATATTTGCATTATTATTGGCGCCTTTTGCGGAACTCGTTGAGTGCATTTCACACCCCACGAAGTACACGAAGGGGGGAAAAATACTTCGGTATATCAAAATCGAAAGGTTCGTTCCAGCGTGGCATCGACAAACTCGTGCCACAATTATCAATTATCTCTTTCATGAATGAAGCAAACGAAGTTTCAGATACAAATTCATACGACATGAGCTGCGACCAAATTCTTGTCACCATTTTATAGAGTGCCTCCGACTATACAGCGCCTTTCAACAGCTTTGTCAAAGTCATGTCTTTGAAATCTGAAAAACACAATCAGCACAATCATTCGAGTTTGATCACGTACAACTCGAAGTACAACGTCACTACTACTAGTGTGCATCGGAACACAATGTCCGCTAGTCACGTCTCGTGCAAAACGTGATAATAATGATTGTCACTAGAAGTGACTTCCAGCTTCCACCAGTTGCGAGAATAATATGCAATTATTAATTAACTATTGTATGAAAAGCCAAATAGGATTAAAAAAAATGAAACCAATGAAAGAGGTACATTCAGAAAGGATGAGAGTTTCATTTCAACGGTACTGAAAAGGTAAATTTTTAATGCTGTTAAATATGTACCGTTTGTTCGTTCCGTTTCATTATGGTATCAAATTTTGTATTGTTTGACAGATTAAATCAGAGCGAATTCAATCATTCACAAAAAGGCAATCGTGCACATAATTTTCCATTTCACATCAGTAGAGCTTCGCAAAATCGTCATTCGATACATACTTTCATGCAACTCTGCTACACGCTTCTCACATGGGACTTTGATCTGTGTAATATTTAAGCGTTTACATTTTACATATGACTGCTCGCTTTTTTTTTTGTTTCGAGCACGCGGCATCCATAGAAAATATCAACAGTTTTCAGTGCCAACTCCGGACTACATACATATATTCGCCTAGAACACTGCAGCTGTCACAGGTTGAAACAAATAGTCGAATCACTGCATCGCAGCATGTCTTGACTTCCACGTCGTATGCTTTGATTGTGAGCAAAAACCATTCGTCGAGTACGTACGTACATTAGACAAGGTGCCAGTATAGTGCTTTTCAAATCTAGTAACCAGGTTTTCTTTGCTCTGATCTTTTCACGTTCCACGGTAGACGGAAAATAACGTGGCGTGCATACAGCAATACCGATCAGACAGTCAGAGTTTTATAAATCGCTGGAGATTTCAAACCGTATGCAAACCGAAATGATTTTTGAAACTGCATCATGCGGACTTTCGAGTGTATAATATTTGTTTTAAAAGGCTATAAAATTTAAATCTTCTTTGCAGGACATTAATTGCATCCCAAGAGATAAATCACTCTGAACTTTGTCTAACGCTGATTCCTGTAAAAAAAAGAGGTTGTCGGTTTATGATAATTTTAAGAGGGATCGTTTGGGATTTCAAAATTTACTCCTCTGTTTCATTCTGTTTTCTGTTTCGATGTCTAAAATCAAATTATTGAACACAAAATATTCATACGAACAGAAATGTTTTGGTGAGCTCAACTCGTCCGCATCCCCTATTGTCAATTTGGGTACTGAAGTTTCTTTTAGTTCACAATTTTGGAAACTACGTAAAAGAAAAATTAAACTAAAAATTGACTTCATAATAACTTAGTTTCACATTGATATGTAAAAACAAAAAGGAAAAATAATGGATGACTATAATGACAGATCTACTGTTCGCCGACTGTTTAGAGTTTCATGAATAGCGGAAATTGAAGACTGTCCCAGAAAGTATGGACGCAACCAAAAACCGCTGCCATTTCGTAATGGTTCAGAATCTATCAATTTTTATGGCTGCGTCCTGTTGTTTACACTCTTCTCTAACCACTTGTGCAGTTGTTTATTCGTTTTTATTAGTTTGTTTCGAAATGCGTGGACTTTCAGCTCAAATGGTGCACAGAACGCGGACTGTCACTGAGAAAGATAGCAAAAATGGAAGGAGTAAGTAAAAAAGCCGTGCGAAATGCAATCAGGAAGTTCGGTGAGGATAAACCGAAAACGGGTCGTCGAAAAAAAAAGGTCCTGCTAACCTTCAGTTGGATAAACGTACACTGAAGGCGTTCGAGCAAAAGAAGGAGGTTTCAGTTCGGGATTTGGCCGAAAAAGTGGGCACTTCGAAGTCAAATGTTCTTCATGCTAAAGAACGTTTGAATCTTCGAACCTATAAGAAGCAGAAACAACCAAAACGTAGTCCGAAACAAGAAGCATCGATCAGGCCGAGGGTTCGAAAGCTGTACAATACGATTCTTGCTGGAAATTTGAACTGTATAATCATGGACGACGAAACCTACGTGAAACTCGATTACAAATTCTTGCCGGGACCACAATATTATACGGTGCGAGAAGGGCAAGTGTTAAACCAGTCCGAGACATCGATTGAAGTTGAAAAATTTAGTGAAGAAGCTATGGTCTGGTAAGCAATTTGTAGCTGCGATAAGATTTCGAAACCCTTCATCACCACTGCTTCAATTAACAGCGAAATATACATCAAGGAATGATTACAAAAACGATTTCTACCCATGATTCGAAGCCACAAGGATCCTGTTGTCTTCTGGCCAGATCTTGCTTCTTGCCACTACTCGAAATCAACGGTAGAATGGCATACTACCAAAAATGTCACTTTCGTCCCAAAAGACATGAATCCACCAAATTGCCCACAACTTCGACCAATTGAGGAATTTTGGGCATTAATGAAGGCACATCTTAGGAAACATGTCTCGGCCGCCGAAACCATTCAACAGTTCGAAAAATATAGGAAAAAAGTGTCAAAACTTGTCGCCAAGAAGTCTGTACGGAATTTAATGAGGAACGTTCGCAAGAAGGTGCGCCAGCTGTTGAGAATAATATTCTGTTGTAGTCTAATATTATCAGTATATCGAATAAAATTTGAATATCTAACATTTGTGAATTATTTACAGCGAAATCAAAGTGCGTCCATACTTTCTGGGCCAGTCTTAATTCGCTTCATGTACCGTAGTTTCCGTACTCATGAAGATGCAGAAGTACCCGAGCGATTCTAAAAATATAAACGAAACTTTCATCACGTGTTCAAAATGACAAACCATTATATTTTTATTTTTTTTTAAACAACTATTTATTGGAATATGAGTTAAAATTAAATTATTAAGATTTAAATTGGGTGTTCAGCCACAAGTGGTGACTTTTCAGCCCTATTATATATATGATTTGGTTATTACCATGAGAACATTATTTGCTTCCGCAATTCTGAGATTTTTGTGTAGGGAAAATTCTAAACCTACTTGTATTGTGTAATGGGGAAAAGGAACTTATATACTAACTTACTAACTAATACAGAGAGCGAATCGATTCAATTGAAGATTGTATCGATTTTTGTCGGAATTTGCTTATAATATTATGTGACATTACATCTAATGGTTCTATATTCGTGAGTCTGTGTAACTCATTTGTACTAAACCAGGGAGGACACTTCAAAATCATTTTCAGAATTTTATTCTGAATCCTTTGAAGCGTTTTCTTCCTGGTGGAACAACAACTTGACCAAATTGGTACTGCATAAAGCATGGCTGGTCTGAAAATTTGTTTATAAATTAACAATTTGTTTTTAAGACAGAGTTTAGAATTTCTGTTTATAAGAGGATATAAACATTTAATATATTTATTACACTTTGCCTGGATTCCTTCAATGTGATCCTTGAAAGTGAGTTTTTTGTCATACGTTAAACCTAAGTATTTAGCTTGATCAGACCATGTCAATTCCAAGCCATTCAATTTGAGAATGTGATTATTGTTTGGTTTAAGAAAAGAAGCTCTTGGTTTGTGAGGAAAGATAATTAATTGCGTTTTTGCTGCATTTGGATTAATTTTCCATTTTGACAGATAATCACTGAAAATATTTAAACTTCTTTGTAGGCGACTGCAGATCACTCTTAGATTTCTTCCTGTGGCTAACAGACTTGTGTCGTCACAGAATAGCGATTTCTGACAACCAACGGGTAGATTTGGAAGATCAGAAGTGAAAATATTATACAAGATTGGAGCTACGCTCGAACCCTGCGGAACACCGGCTCGTACGGGTAGCAATTCAGATTTACAATTCTGATAGCTAACCTGAAGAGTACGATCAGTTAAATAATTTTGAATCATTTTGATCAAATAAATAGGAAACTGAAAATCAGACATTTTTGCTATTAAACCTTTGTGCCAAACACTGTCGAATGCTTTTTCTATGTCTAGAAGAGCAACTCCAGTGGAAAACCCAGAAGATTTATTTGCTTTTATCATGTTCGTTACTCTGACAAGTTGATGAGTAGTTGAATGTTCATGACGTAATCCAAACTGCTCTGGTAAAAAAATTGAATTCTCATTTACATGAGTCATCATTCTCAACAAGATAATTTTTTCAAAAAGTTTACTGATAGAAGAAAGTAAGCTAATTGGTCGATAACTTGATGTTTCTGCTAGGTTTTTATCAGGTTTGAGGATAGGAATTACTTTAGCGTTTTTCCATCTTTTTTGGGAAGTAAGCTAATGAAAAACACTTGTTGAAAATTTTAACCAGGAGTCTCAAGGCAACATCGGGAAGATTTTTAATAAGAATATTAAAAATTCCATCATTACCAGGAGCCTTCATGGTTTTAAGTTTTCTAATAATTGATTTAATTTCATCAAAATTCGTCTCAATAATGTCATTTTGTGATAACACTTGAGTTGAAATATGATCATATTTCAGTGAGACTTCATTTTCAATAGGACTCACAACGTTCAAATTAAAATTGTGTACACTCTCGAACTGCTGAGCAAGTTTTTGAGCTTTTTCGCCATTTGTAAGAAGTATTTGATTTCCTTCCTTGAGAGCAGGAATTGGTTTCTGAGGTTTCTTAAGAACCTTAGAAAGTTTCCAGAAAGGTTTAGAATATGGTTTAACTTGTTCAACTTCTTTAGCGAAATTTTCATTTCGCAAAAGAGTAAATCTATGTTTAATTTCTTTTTGTAAATCCTTAACTATGTTTTTCATAGCAGGATCACGAGAACGTTGATATAGTCGTCGACGAACATTCTTCAACCGAATGAGCAGTTGAAGATTGTCATCGATGATAGGAGAATTTAATTTAGTTTGTGCTTTGGGAACTGAAAGATTTCTAGCTTCGATAATATAATGATTCAAATTATCAATTGCTGTGTCGATGTCCGCAGAATTTTCTAAAATAGTTGCATGATCCACATGATTTTCAATGTGAGATCTGTAATCCAACCAATTAGCTCTATGATAGTTGAAAATAGAACTAATTGGATTAATTATAGCTTCGTTGGAAAGTCTGAATGTTACTGGAAGATGATCTGAGTCAAAGTCAGCATGTGTAATCGGTTCACTACAAATGTGTCTTTGATCCGTTAGAAGCAGATCAATTGTAGAGGGGTTTTTCACGGAAGAGAAACAAGTCGGATTACTGGGATGAAGAACTGTGAAGAAACCAGCTGAGAGTTGATTATGAAGTATTTTACCATTACTGTTATTTTGCCTACAATTCCACTGGACATGCGTAGCATTTAAGTCCCCTATTACAAAAAATTTCGATCGATATCTTGTAAGTTTTTGCAAATCGCCTTTAAAGAAATTTAATTGTGCTCCGGTGCATTGGAATGGCAAATATGTTCCAGCGATGAAATAAATTCCATGAATGGTTTCAACTTCGATTCCCAAGCTTTCGATAACTTTAGTATTGAAAGAAGGTAAAATTCGATGTTTAATTTGCCGTTGGACAAAAATGGCAACTCCACCACCCATTCCAGTAAACCTGTCAAATCGATGAACCACATAATGTGGATTACTTTTCAATTTGACATTTGGTTTAAGAAAAGTTTCTGTCACAATGGCAATATGGATTTTGTGAACTTCGAGAAAATTATAAAATTCATCTTCACTCGATTTCAAAGATCGAGCATTCCAATTTAAAATATTCAAATATTTATTTAACATCACTGTTAAATTTTAAATTCAGTATAATATTATTTGCAAATTGCCATCCGATTTGAAATGCTTCAAAAAGAGATGAAGTCGAATTCATTTGGATGATCATTTGAAAAAGTTGATCTTGTAGGTAGATCATTTTATTTTCAGTTATATCGCCTAAATCGACTTCATTTAAAGAAGCGAATGGCATTGAAGGAATATTTGTAGGTAGACTGCCATTAGAAGAAGATGATTTGGCCGGTCTACCTATTAATAAATTGTTTTCGTTAGAAGAAGAACTGCAAGGCGGTCCTGTGTTTTGATTATTTACATTAGAAGAAATAGGTGATAGATTTCTACCTAATATACCAGCATAACTGACATTAGAAGAAGATGATGACGAGGTCGATCTACCTGTCAATAAATTGTTTTCGTTAGAAGACGAATTGGCAGGCGTACCTGTTTTTTGTTTCAAATTCGAAGAAATCAGTGCCTTAGAAGAATTAGGCGTGGCATTTGTAACGGTTTTTTGATTTTCAGGTATGTTCTGTAAATTTAATTTGACGTTGATTTGACTTGTTGTCTAAGCGAACGAGCGTTTAAAATTTTTTCCCTGACAGGACATTTCAAATAATTGGATTTATGATTTCCATCGCAAATTGAACATGAAAATTTATCAGTGGTTTCATTCATTGGACAAACGTCTTTCGAATGCGATTTACCACAATTCAAACACCGTATATCCATATGACAATTTTTGGTTCCATGGCCGAAGCCTTGGCAACAACGACATTGCGTTAAGTTTGCAATACGATTATGCCGTTTATAATGTTCCCAATGAATTTTAATGTGGGAAATGAAACGTACTTTTTCTAAAGTTTTCAAATTGTTTACATCACTTCGATTGAAGTGTATTAGGTAAAGTTCATGGGAAATTCCAGAGCGTGGTTTAGAAGTACCATTCGCTCTTTTTTCATAAGTATTACTTGGGAAGGGGCAAAACCAAGCAATTCTTTTAGTTCATTTTTAATTTCATCAATACTTTGATCATTTGATAATCCTTTCAAGACAGCCTTGTAGGGTCTGTCTGATTTTATATCATATGAATAAAATTTATGAAGTTTCTCGGACAAATATCGAATAAGACGTTCGTAATCTTCCAATCCATCCACCAAGACTCGACATTCTCCTCTTCGTCCGATTTGAAATGAGACTTTTACTTCCGGGAGAAAAGTAGAAAGCTCAGTACGGAATGCTTTGAAGTCGGAAATCATCACCGTCACTGGTGGCATAGATTGATGTTTCTTCCCAGAACGACAAGCGTCCATTTTGGGAATTTTTGAAGAATTTTCTTCTATGTCGCCTCTTAATATGCTGTATCATTCCGACACTCGTTCCTCGTATTGAGATTGATTTGTTCCTCATGATTAGAGATACCACTTTCTGGTCCAGTTTCGTGTTGAAAGAACCGGGTTTTCTGCCTCTTCCTGGTAGCTCATCCAGAAAATAATGTTCCTCAAACTTATTAATGATGGTTTTAACACTGGCATGATGAATTCCAAACCGCTTCGCCAATTGGCGCATAGTAATACCCTTCTCACTTAGCCATGTGTCCAGAACCTTAATTTTAACTTCCTTTTCAATACGTGACATTTTGAAAACGCAGAATTTCAACCGAACAAACAAGCAAACAAACATAAGCTGACAGCCAAACGCACAGCATGCTGTGATCTAAGCATAAAATATCATATTAAATACATGCGTACAACACAAATGTTTGTGGATAGCTTATTTTCGATACACTCTATACATCGAACGCATTACTTTCAGAATTTCTTTCGCGAAAACGTTGAAGAGAAAATTATTTTCTTTTTATGTGTGTCAACAAATTTCTTGTTGAATTTGACGAGAATTAAGAAAATAGATGGAATCTTTGCAATTTTCTTTTCCTCCAAGAAATTTCGTAACCGAAATTCAGCTGCTGAATGCGTTGAGAAGACAGTTTTATGAAGTTAAGGCATTTTGAGATTTCTCTTAAAGAAAATTGTAATAAATTTCTTCTGCCACCGGAATTTGGCTATTGATAAAATTAATATTACATTCTGTTTGAATCTCACTCCTTTCATGATGCTAAGGACGTTCCATTAATTAAATAAAGGCTGCCTAGAAAACCCGTCTCCAAACCAGATTTTTCAGTTTATTTAGCACACTTCTAGCATTCCCGTTCGGCTCATGTAGCATGGCAGTGACGTTTCCAGAATGTTTGAAACAGTCTTCAGTAATGGAATATTGCTTCGGTTGGCGAATATACACTTCCGGAGAACCCGTTTTCTGCACCTCAACAATACGCGTAATTCACAGGCCATCAGGTTTCGCAGCGGGGCACTGGTTGAAGAATACACCAAGCCTGGTAGTAGACTAGATGTGACTAGATCAAAAACGCTTCGGCAACCGTAAGTTTTTGTTTGCAACTTTGACAGGAGCACGTTCGAAGGGCACGGCTACTGCGATGTATTCAAATTGCACGTGGTTCGTTTTTCACGGGCAATAAAACGCATGTCAAACCCAACTCATATGGCGTCCACCCAGCATGTTGACAGGAAACCAAAAAATAAGGACACAATTTAACAACAGCAAAAACAGGAAGTTTCAATTTTCCGATGCAATAAAGCCACTCCACCAGCACCACTACCACCAAAGTCAGGACAATGGTTATGCAAGCGAGTAGCAACATTTATCATCCGGCGGTTTTTTATGAGAGTCAGCTGATAAACCGCACAGTGTACAACAACAAAAAAAAAACCTGCGGAAATATCATTAATTATTACGAATGACGTCCATTAAGTCTCACTTTCGTATGACTTCGGCGTCATTTCTCATTCTAGCATTTGGTAGATACAAAAAAAAATAGCAAAATAAACTTTGATCGCGCGCGGTTTTTACAGTCGGTTTACGGCAGCCAATGGTCTTCTGTTGACCTGGCACAGCACCGAAAGCTCATTACGGAGGTTCATTATTGCCAAACCATATCATCGAATAAATGATCCGCTTCATTATGGCAATTAAAAGTTTAACAGATAGCCAGAGAATAGTGCAGCGGCAGACCTACTTTCGACGACAAATACTGCACTGCGTAGTGCTGAAGAGGGGAAACGAAAAACTATTGTTGGTGAATTATTATTCTCAAATTTACCGGTTTCATGTGATTGCAGTTTCAAATTAAATTACGAATATTTTTGATTTGGATGTTCCACAATATAACGTACTAAAGGAGTGCTAGATCAGTGTCAATATCAACCGTTGGTTTTACGTTTCGTCTTCGAAATATCAGTGCATTAGCTGTTGATGTGGAATTGCTTGCGCCACCCAACGTTCATCAGAAGTTTTTTTCAATTTGCAAAGCATGCTTTACCTAATTGAAATATTTTAATAAGTAAGTATACAGAACATGACATACAATCCCTAATATTTTGCTGGGCGAGGTGAGGTTTTCTGGTGGAAAAAAGCTAGTTGAAAACAACTGCATTCTGCAATTACCCTGCAATGGTTAGACCAGACCGAACAGCGCAGGAGACATTTTCGATTAAAAGTTTTATTGTACCGGATTTAGTAATTCTCTTCCATACTTCCATACTCGACTCGACTCAAAAGAGTTAATGAATATGTCATAACCAAATGTGCGACACTAATTAACCGGTCGGACAATAAAACAATCCCGAGCGTGACGAAACTACTAAAATGGGGCTGAATGGACCCATTTATACTAATTTATCAGTGATTTGTTTGCACGTCTATGTAAACTGGGGAATCACACAGACCAGTGATTGTTGGGGGAGGGTCATTTCATCGAAATAATTATGAGTACAGACTGTCAAATCCGTTCAGGTAACTCAAAATCATTCTTTGATCAGAAACAATTAAAATTGATTGAACATTTAAGCACATTTACAAATACTTTTTCAGTTAATGGGTAAATTCATTTAACTTTATCATTTTTTTTATTAAAATTTTTTATTCTTGCCTTTCCGTGTACAGACTTTACGTGGCCGATTCCCTCATATTTTTGTTACATAAGTACATTTTTACTACTACTGGATCTCATTGTCACCCTTTTTCCTACAGGGAGAGGAGCTTCCATTTCCATCTATCGAGTCTTTACAATTTTGATTGCAGAGTTTTTCCTAAAGAAGACTCTCAGAATGTGAATTTCATGAATGTTAACTTCATGCTGATCTTAAAAACATGAAGCTTTAGTGTATCAATCTGCCAAAAATTTACTACCCGATTTCGTACGGATTTTCCTGAACCATAGAAACTAGTTTTGGGTGAATCGTACAAAACGAGCAAACCTAGACCGATATGATTTTGGTGGAGGGGTCCGCCGCTGCTGACGGTGATTCACCGAAGACAAAACAAATTTTTAACCAAACCGAAACATTACGGATTGGTTTTCTGAAAAATAGCCTGCCTATTAGGCGGAATTGCATTTTCCGAAGCGACTCTCTCTCGGATTTAGCCTTTGATTTGGTCTCCTTAAAAGCTGTTTTGGAAACAATTTCACTGAACTATTGGCGTTGTGACCATGGTCTTGTTTAGGAAATGATATTGGGAATCGATACCATTTCAACTCAAATTGATGCAAAACACTGAGAACGATGAAAGGTACGAAAGAAAGGTAATGCTTATGCTTCATCTACTTTACAGAAGAACGATGACTCATCAGACATAACCATTATCATTTTACTGTTCGTTTTGAAATAAAAAACTTTCAAGCCAAAAGATTGGTGAAAATTCAAAATATTAAAAGCAGCAGCTTATTGAATGCACTAAAATTGAGCTATATTCAAAAGGCAAACGTAAATTTCAATGAAACAAGGAATACTTCAATCCAATGTTCATTAAGCCTTTCACAATGGTTGGGCGCCCTGCCATGAAAGATTTTTGTCGTCATTTTTTTCAGATCTTAGGCCAATAATGTTCCTTCTTCTGATCACGAGGTTATTGGTGTAGAACCACACGTCTGAAGGACATTGTTTATCTTAAGCTGGTCCATCTTCTTGAACAATCTTAAGGCATAATGAGAGCCTTTTTGTTTGGTAATTATAACAAAAATAAGTCTTATCATCGACCCGGGATATTCTATATCATATTTAGATTTGAGTGTGATTGGACTGATAGCAGAAATAGTTTTCTGTTTGATATCAAAGGACAGTTTTTTTGCTTTCAATTTTGATTTTCTAACTATTCAAACGACCAAAACAATACCGAATTGAGTATTCGATGAATGCGAACATCACCACATCAAATTGAGTTCAAAACATTCGATCCCAAATATTGGCAGTGCTGTTAGCTTAACATTGTAATTGACAGGTCGTTTGATCGTTTGGAACTGGAAGCTGTCATTCCGAACGAACAGCTGTCGTCATTCTGGTTATAGGCACTCTAGGTTTACCTTTACCTGTACTGACGAAACTACCAATGCAGTATCAATCATAGTAAGCCATGAGTTAGCGAACAAAATTTGACAGCTCTATCAGGCGAACTCTAACCGTGCTGGCAAAATCAGTGAAGCAAGCAAAGTCATGGTATTACAATCCTTTTGTGGAATTTGGCCTTTCTGTTTCAACAGGTTTCGCTGTCGATTTTTTTGCGTACAGAACAACATAACTGGAGGCCGTGAATACGAATATGAATATGAATAATCGTTCGTATTTGCAGATTGTGTGAGTTTCGCAACTTTTATTGCTTCGCTTCCAGAATTGTAACGGTGCATCTATACGAAAGTATGACTTTTTGACGACAAACATATTATACCACATAATTCATGTATTCATATATGCAGTGCAACCAGTTTATCAAAGTGGCTTGCACGATTGATTTTCGAACAATCTTTTTAAAAAATAATTTATTTATAATGTGTTTGTTGCTAATCAAATGTGTCAGTGGAACTAAGCTGAAGCAGAAATAATTTTTCTTGTGCAGTTTTAAGGAAAACGGAAGAGTTTTATCGACGACACGACCAGGCACTCCGAAGGAAAATCAGCATTAAAGCTGTTCGTTAACGATTCACCGCCAGTTACCACAAATCAAGCGACCCCTTGTAAATGATAAAAATAATCTTCTCGAGCAACACTGATTAAGTTGCTATGGACTAGTTACCAAGGAACCCCAAAACAAATAAACATGTTTTGAAAGCGGTGGAATAGTTCTATTAGTGTTAAACTTTGTCCAAATTAAGCAGAAATGTATTTAAATGAACTCGATTTTCGGAATTTAATCGAAACTATGGATGAAACCAACGAACGAGGACAACGATCTGCTTCCAACGATTCATCCGTACACTTCAACTGCTAGCTTTTCTGGGCAGTAGGATTCGGTGTAATATGCCGGTGTCAAAATTGTTTTGTGTCGATTGATTGCGCAGCAGTGGAAACAGTATTTCACCTTGTTGGCCACTATTCGAGGATTACTAGTGGAATTCCACAAAGAAATCATTTTACCGTACGTTATGCAGGTACCGCAGAGCGCTAGTCTCGCTCAGCTCGTTGTCGGTCATTTGCATGTCTTCCTCGTTGGTTTGCGCTGAGCTGTTATCACACAACGATTTCAAGTCAGCAGTGAGTTATGCATCCCAATGTCCCTAAGACCTGAATTTTGAACTTGGCTTTATAAAAGACATAACTCATACTCTTCAATTTTTACATTACGCTCGAGGCAGGTAAATCCATTAAAATGTTCCGTAATATAATAACCGATCTGAAATTTATTTTGTTTATATTCATCTTGCCTTCGATATGCAGTAACCAAGGTTATGGTGACTGTTATTCAAAATCAATAAATATATCAACTTGTGCTGCCAGTTTAAAAAAATTCACTAGCGTTTTCGATTTGACATTTCTAGTTACTGAGGGGTAGTTAAATTTACGATACAGTTTTGATAGACGAGTGGCAGGTCGTGTCGTCGGTTTTATTCTAAGATTTTCGCTTTTTTTTAATTCCAATTTTAAGCAGAATGAACTGATTGATTTATTTTTCAACCATATGGAAGATTTATTGATTAAAATCAGGAAAAGAAGTGCTGGAATTTGATTTTACGCACACGTTGTTGACATTACTCATACGCTTGTAAAGTGTCTGGCTTCCTAAATCGACTCAACAAGGTTCCTAAACACATAGACGGAAAGGAAATTTGAGGAAGCCACGTGGTCGATTCAAGAATGTAATTTTTTTAAAAGAAATTTATGGATTCAACGGAAGTTTCTATTATGTAGGAGGAAAGTTGGCATCACTGGGAGTGCGGTGCGGTGTGCTCAGTATAATAAGGTAGTATAAGGTGCTGCTCTCAAAAAAGTATAATTTCAATGTGTTGTTTGATACGTATAAAGACTGTCCCAGAAAATATGGACGCAACCAAAAACCGCTGCCATTTCGCAATGGTTCAGAATCTTTCAATTTTTATGGCTGCGTCCTGTTGTTTACATTCTTCTCTAACTACTTGTGCAGCTGCTTATTCGTTTTCATTAGTTTGTTTCGAAATGCGTGGACTTTCAGCAGAACAACGTCGAAAAATTGTGTACAAATGGTGCACAGAACGCGGACTTTCACTGAGAAAGATAGCAAAAATGGAAGGAGTAAGTGAAAAAGCCGTGCGAAATGCAATCAGGAAGTTCGTTGAGGATAACACCTTTGAGGATAAATAGAAAACGGGTCGAAGAAAAAGGTCCTGCTAACCCTCAGTTGGATAAACGTATACTGAAAGCGTTCGAGCAAAAGAAGGAGGTTTCAGTTCGGGATGTGGCCAAAAAAGTGGGCACTTCGAAGCCAAATGTTCTTCGTGCTAGAGAACGTTTGAATCTTCGAACCTATAAGAAACAGAAACAACCAAAACGTAGTCCGAAACAAGAAGCATCGATCAGGCCGAGGGTTCGAAAGCTGTACAGTACGATTCTTGCTGGAAATTTGAACTGCATAATCATGGACGACCAAACCTACGTGAAACTCGATTACAAATCCTTGCCGGGACCACAATATTATACGGTGCGAGAAGGGCAAGTGTTAAACCAGTCCGAGACATCGATTGAAGTCGAAAAATTTGGTAAGAAAGCTATGGTCTGGCAAGCAATTTGTAGCTGCGGTAAGATTTCGAAACCCTTCATCACCACTGCTTCAATGAACAGTGAAATATACATCAAGGAATGTTTACAAAAACGACTTCTACCCATGATTCGAATCCACAAGGATCCTGTTGTCTTCTGGCCAGATCTTGCTTCTTGCCACTACTCGAAATCAACGGTAGAATGGTATACTACCAAAAATGTCACTTTCGTCCCAAAAGACATGAATCCACCAAATTGCCCACAACTTCGACCAATTGAGCAATTTTGGGCATTAACGAAGGCACATCTTAGGAAACATCTCTCGGCAGCCGAAACCATTAAACAGTTCGAAAAAGATTGGAAAAAAAGTGTCAAAATTTGTCGCCAGAAAGTCTGTACGGAATTTAATGAGGAACGATCGCAAGAAGGCGCACCAGCTGGTCTACAATGGCTAAGTAGCAAATGTTGAGAATAATATTCTGTTGTTGTAGTCTAATGTTATCAGTATATCGAATAAAATTTGAATATCTAACACTTGTGAATTATTTACAGCGAAATCAAAGTGCGTCCATACTTTTTGGGACAGTGCGTCCATAACATTTGGTCGAAACAGTTATTTTGAGTGATAGTGCAGGTGTGGCAAGTGTGTGTTTAGTAGTGAGAGTGCTATTTATTGAATAATGTTGCTCGGCGAATCTAAAGATGCTCAAGCGGCGGAAGCCGAGAATTTACCGTCCCAAAATTCAACGATGTCGATCTGTTAACCGATCGAAGCGCCGTCTGCATGTCATTGTCGGTGTTGTCGGATTTCTATGGAATGTGTGAAAGTTTACACTTCGATCGTGTCATTCAGACTGAAACTGTATTTTTTATTTTATTTAATATTTATATAATTTATTGCACGATAACTCAAGATGGAGAAATTATTGACCAAAAAGTTTACTTCTTCTTATTTCCATTATCGTTATTTTTTTGTAAGTTATTGGCGTTACGAAGTATTACATTCGTTACTTTTGAGTAATTTATAGGCGGTACGAAGCGTTACATGTGTTACATTTTTGTAAGTTAAGGGCATCTAGAAGCGTTACTTGCGTTATTTTTTTGTATGTTAAAGGTGTTACGAAACGTTACATATGTTACTTTTTGTGAAATATGACGTTGCGAAGCATCACATGCGTTACTTTGTTGTATGTTAAAGGCGTTACGAAGCGGTACATGCTTTACTTTTTTGTAAGTTATAGACGTTACGAAGTGTTATCTTTTGTAAGTTACATACATTACAAAGCGATATTTATTGTGAGTAACAGACGTTATAAATCGTTACATGCGTAACTTTTTTGTAAGTTTTAGGTTTTACAAAACGTTACAAATGTTGCATTTTAAAAAGATAAAATCTACTGGAAATGTCAAAATTTTGAAATGACCCTAACCAAATTTTTTAGTACGATGACATATCTTATCGAAACGAAAACTTGTATTTAATTTTGAAGGAAAATTAGTATACATATTATTCAAGTGAATTAATTGTTCTATTGTATCCAGGAAGGAAGCATTAATTCTTTTCTTCATATGAGAATATTCAGTAAATCGAAATGTTATTTCACATGATTCAACGGTTTCAATATTTTAAATGTTACCTACAGCCACGAGGGGGGCAAAAATCAGAAACAGAAAAAAAAAGTTTGACAAATATCATGGGGCTGTTGAACCCGTAGATTACACCATGAGATAGAGGTTTTGAGAGTTAAGTGATGGTCAAAATTTCATTCCATTGAAGCAGAACGGAGTCAAAACCCCAGAAAATGGAGGATGAAATCGGAGTAACATAGATGACAAAAATAATGATACATAAAATTGTACTGGACGACCGGAAAGAGAAAGTACTCGAGTATGCCTTAGTTAGGCAAAGTTTTTGCAGATGAGCAAGACATCTTGCCGCTGAATCCTTAGCACATACTTATTGAGTACTAGAAAGATGAACGCAAGCGCACTTTTAGTACATGTTTGGCTGAAACCATTATTATACGTCAGAGAACAGAATGATTACCCGACAATAGACTGAAGTCAGCACGAGTGTTTCGAAGGGCGTCTCAATCGGACGGTAAGACCACAATGTCGATTTTCGGGGATAGACATAGTATACTTTTTGGAGGACTACCTCAAATCAGAAAAAGCCAGTATTACTGTGCAGTAATGAAACGATTGAAGACCGAAACATGACCATCGCTACCATAGTGAAAATCATCGGTTTAGGTTTCAATTATTTCGGTATCACCCTTGTTCACCTGATTTGGCTTCTTTGTAATATTATCTGTGCTCAAACGTTAATTTGTCTATGCGAAATTTTGGAAGCTCAGAACACTACGTCCGGAACCTGAATCCGAAAACAGTATAGCCAAAGTAAATTTGTTTGACAGTCTGCTAATATGACCTATAAATTTAGAAGATGTTTTCCATTCTCCACGAATCGGCTGTGCTAGTCTGCGCAGTGAATTGTCGTCAAACATAAGTTCTGGAACCACTGCCACAACCTTTGATTTGTGGAAATAAACAACACTTTATTTTTGATTCGTACCGGCTCTGGCAGTTGGCACTGAATTGAAAACATAAATGTTCGCACTAACAAATAAATTTTCTATCAGTTGACGGAAATTCGCTGTTGTTATTCGACAGGTTTGGTTTTCGCTCACACCTAAACAGGAGCAGATTGCAGATGCGGAACGATTTTCCGAAAAACAAAATAAAAGCAAGTGAATGTAAACTGGGCAAACCTTGTTGTGTCGAAATTTCAGGTTAAACAAAGCCAAACGAGTTCATAGGTGGTTGTCTCGAGTAAATCGCCATAGCGACGGCGAAACAGTTTGATATTCGGAACCTTTAATGAATGGAGGGATTTCCTGCTGTCAGCGCCTGCTAGTTTGACTAGTTGTTTTATTTTGTTTGACCTCAGCAGATTCACGCGTTAAATTGTTTCCGTTGGCAGCGCGATTCTATTCAATTTCTATGCTAATATGGTCAAAGATCCATAATCATGTGCTTAAATTGTCACTTTTTTTCACGAAATACTGTACCGTGTATCATTCTACTATGTAAGCCGACATTTTACCGGGGGAAGAAGGATATTTTCATTTTGGTGGCTTGACACAACACATTCTTTTGATGTCACTCGAGTATTATAAGAGAATGTATATGTATATATGTATGTGTATAATTACCTCTTTTCCCAGCGCTCCTTTCTCACTGCTGAGTCCATTGAGATTGAGATTGGAGTGCGTCGAGATATGATTTTCTACCTTAACCTGATTCTTTTTCGAGTCGGAACTGAGCCTGACGCTCGACCACTTTTCTTGTGCCTGGAAGATCAAAACACGACGGAAAAAAGACGGAGTGCAGAAGAAGAACGGATTAAGGGTTATTCTGGGCACAAAACACACAAAAAAAAAACAAAAAATAAACTCAAACACGAGCGGAATGCAACCAACCATCAATGAATAGTTTCGATCGAACTAAATCGTGTGAGTGTTTTTTTGCTGGAACAACTTTAACCACTCCATCTGTCACCACTGGGAAAAAACGTGACGTGACGTGACGTGATTCGGGTCTCCAGTTGTTAAGAAAGAACTACCCGGTTGCACTTCAAAACACGGATCGCGAGCAAACTGTTGATTGCATTTCTCGAGAACAACTAACTCAATAACCAACTGGCGACTGACGACCGTGACACGCAACAGCACCAGACACCGCGATTCCGCGCGATGGCCAGTTAGCGAATAGAACCACAAAACATGGCGCACCTACGCACACACACTCATACACTCATACACTCACAATCGAGACACACACCTGTAGGTTTTGCGGAACCGACTTGTTCCGGTGTTCGCTGTTGAGCTTGGACTGCCGCACGAAGCTGCGGCAGGATTTCGTCTTGAATGCCGAGTCCAGACTGGTCGCCGTCGACGAACTGGGCTTCGCACCGGCCTCGTTCGTCGTCACTATCAGCGGTATGTTTGTCTGGTCCTGGCTGTGCGCTCTGCTCATTTTCATAATGGACGATGATATCGATCGTTTGATTTTTCTTTCTTCCGTGTAAATTTTATTCATAAATGCGATTTTCTGCTGTGCTGACCGTCGGTTTGTAATTGTGGGCTGTAGTCGGGCAGAATGGTGGGTGGAGGAAATGGATTGCACCTGGCCTGGCTGTTCCGGATGTGAACGCGGTGGATGCAGGTCTGTGACTTTCTGGTTGTTTTGGGGGATTTGTCGAGTTTGTCTGGATTCTGTCGATGGAAATTGCTATTTTCTGTTGTTGGAGTTATTGTTGTTATTATTATTGTTGCTGGCTCTGTTGTTTTGTATATCAATGTAAGCACTTGTTTATTGGAGCGTTATCGAAAGCGTACACGTAAGCATTGTTATAATACACAATAATTCTAAACTGTTGTTCGATGGGAATGAGCATAATTAGGTCAGATTGCGGTGAGGCTTTATTC
This sequence comes from Malaya genurostris, assembly GCF_030247185.1. Classification (NCBI taxonomy): domain Eukaryota; kingdom Metazoa; phylum Arthropoda; class Insecta; order Diptera; family Culicidae; genus Malaya; species Malaya genurostris. The sequence continues at coordinate 288,568,187 of NC_080572.1, forward strand.
AACGTTCGGGGCCACACGGAAATGGAGTAGAAAAGCGAAATGAATGGCGACATCGTCATAATCTAGTTGGGAACTCATGGACGCAATTGGCATTGCTGACACGAACCGAGAACGTTTATTGCATTTTAGCGATAGGAGACAGACCTGTGCATTCCAAACGAGTAGCTTCCCGACGCCGAGGGACTGCAACTGCAGTGTCAAGCGTTTCCATGGCAAACACACGGACGCAAGTTTCAAGATAATCGTCTCCAACGGAATGGCCTACTGTGGAAAACCACTCACATCATTCTGAAATTATGAACCGAACTTTCTACTCAAATTCAAAGTTTACACAACGCCCGCATTCTTTATTAGGTTGCCAAGAACCCAGCGTAATGCGACAATATGGTCCAGAGATACATCAAAAACGAATTTAAATTAGAGTAGTTTCTCGCATTGTTGTACGCAAACAACTTTTCGTCTCCTACTGCCAGCGAAGGTCACGGTGTTTCCATTTATCGTCATAATCAAGAAAAAAAATCTTTTTTTTTTTGTTGATGAACATCAACTGGTTAGAAATTTAGAAACTTTTACTTGACTAGACAATTTAAACCATGAGCCCAAAATCAAATTTATTTGGAGAAAAACCTGTTTTACTACACCTTTTTTGCAGAGGTCGGGAACCTTTCGAGTCGAAAGAGCTCAAACTTTTTTAAGAGTAACAAAATATTTTCTTAACAACAATAAGGATGTGAACCATTTCGTGGTTAATTTTAACTTTTGGTTGAAATCTGACACTTGAGTGGTTATTTTGATGTTGTCAAAAATAACACTGCTCGAGAGCATGGTTATTTTTGACAGATCGATGTTTATTTTCCGACACTGAAAAAAATTTTGCCATGAAAATTGTAGCATTAATTCTTTAGTTGAATTTTTTGCCAGTGGAAAATAAACCCAAATAACTTTCCGTCCGTCAAATTTTGAAAATGGGCTGCAGTTTTAGTTAAATTTAACTACTCGACACAAAATAACCACTCAAGTCTCAGATTTGAACCAAAAGTTAAAACTAACCGCGAAATGGTTCACAGCCTAAATAGTACTTGAATAAAGAACGACGTTTTGACGTAGGACTATGTCTTTCTATACTATGACCACCTGGGTGCATTTTCAAAATTTCACAACACGAAAGTGTAACGAAATTACTCCAGATTGCAATTCTTAAGCTTTTTTTCCCTATTTGAGTATTTTCTCTAATTCTTTCACGAAACGAATGGAACGTAAACATTGTTTAAATAGTGAAGAAATAGGCCCAAACGCGAAACATCAAAATCAACAGAATCTATAAACAGACCCTTTTGCTAGCTCCAGTCTATGATAATCTACGGAACGGAGACACATCGAGTGCACAGACCGCCATCTACGTCAAGACAATGGAACTACACCCGGTATTATTCAACTGGTGTTTCAGCCAGTGGCGAATATAAAGGCTCAGTTCCTCAAGCCTAAGGGCAGAAAAACAACAACTAGTTCCTCTGTGAACACATCTGCTGTTGGATGTTCGCAGTGTGAGTTTTGCTTCAAACAAGAGCGATTGCGTCATCCAGCTGCTGGTCGTTTGCATTGGAGAAAAAGAAAACGAAAAGTGGACAACGAAGGGAAACATTATACCACATCAGGCATTCTCTAATGACTCTAAATGTTATCTAAGGAACTGTTAAGATTGATTCTTTGCTAGTCGGAGTTTAGTGCACATCTAGAATAGTTTGATTAGCTTTGTGCACCTTTCACAGTGCAGAATTCACACCAAACGAGCGCAAAACAGCTATCATTTGGCTGCTTCGCGTTCGAAAAAAATGTTCCGAACAGTATTTAATATCGCAGGGATTTTTAATAGTTTCTTTCACTCAAATATTGAGATGTATGAAATATTGAAATGTACGACTTGTGTTACGGTTATATTTATGTAATGATTTCTAATTCCTAGAATACAAACGCAATCTTCCGAATCCGAATGGTCCTTTTCAGGACTACAGAATCTTAAACGGTATCAAATCAGTTAAGGGCTGAGGACAGTACCGTAAAGTGGTAGGTTTTTTGCTATTTTCCCGTTTCAAATTAAATTTTCTTGGAAACGATGCAGAATATAAAAAAAACACCTGCCGTCTTCGAAATTTAGTTGAGAATACTCTGTGAAATTTTCAGACTGATTCATTGAGTTTAGCGGTCGTGTTGTATTTTTTTCTGACTGAAGAACTGCTGAATATTGGAACGCTCGGAAATGCATACCTCTACTTGTTCATCGAATATCTCGACTTTGAAGGCTTGTATCATAAATCTACCGTGACAAAGTCTAGAGAATTTAGTTTAGATGCGATTAATACATAAAAACATATATGTTATCGCGATAAAAATAATGTCTTGTATTTTTCTGTGAAACAAAGTCAGTTTCAATGCATCCGCCATTTTATTCGCTTTGGTTTCCTGATAGCATTCTGAAAAAGGAGAGAGAAATAAAATTGGCTCGACAAGGCTGCCAAACACACAGACATTCAATCTTTATGAAAGTTGAATATTTTTTCATTGTTTATTGGAATCCATGTAATGTCCAACCCATACGATAGATTAATGTGATAAAACTTCTCATCAAAATATTAAAATGTATGCTGGCAACCCGGTACAGTTTGCTCATATACGAGAGAGTACAAGAGAAAAACGATGACGTGATTTAAAACTCAACACGTGGCCCTCTGTCCTCATACCTTAAGGGATGAGGCCAGTGTGTTTTAGGGCGTTTTAGAGAGCTATTTGCACGCTTCAAATCTGATTTTCTCAGAAACGGTGACGAACCCAATCCAATTCAACTGACAATCTCTTAGAAAATTAGTTTAAATTATTCTGTGAAAATTTCAGAATGATTCATTGACTTTAGTTGTCGGGAAAGACTTTTTTTTGAAGGAAGAATTGCATAGCTAAAAACGCCGTATTTCAACTTGTTCATTGAATATCACGCCCTCAAAAGCTTGGATCAAAAATCTATCCTGACAAATGTCTAGATAATTTAATTTAGATGCGATTAGTGCATAAAAACATATATGTAGTCGCGATAAAAATGAAGTGAATGTTATTTTTGTGAAGGTAAGTCGATTTATATGGCGGCGCCATTTTTTCTGCTCTTGTTTCCTGGTAACGTAACGAAACATGAGAGAGAAATAAAATCGGCTCAGCAAGGCTGCCAAACAAGCGGTAGCTTTATTGGATTTTATGTGATGTAGTCAAACTTGTAACGGAAAATATCAAAACTTTCTTGGCCACCCGGCCACATCGAGAGTCATTTTACACATTTGCGAGAGAGCATGGAGAGAAATGTAATACGCACAGCGAGCCACGTGGTTTTACGCGACCTACTGGCCGCAGCCCTTAATATCTCAAATACACATGTATATTATATTCATGTAATGATTTCTTCTAGGTCAAGGCTGTAACTTACAAATGTATTGGAATGGCGCCTTACATTCTGGAATACGAACGTAATCATCGGAATCCAAATAGTCTTTTTTTCTGAACCACAAAAAGAACGCAAAGAATTTATTTAGAAAACTGTCCTAAACTTCCGCTCTAATTCCTAGAATACAAACGCAAACTTCCGAAACCGTGTGGTCCTTTTCAGTAAATCTACAAAATCTTAAACGGTATCAAATCAGTTAATATCTCAAATACATATCTCGAATAAAGTCCTACGTCAATCTCGCAGCTATGTCTCTGACATTACCTACTCAAAGGTTTTTTTTATTAAAAACTAATTAACTGAATTGACTAAATTTGTTATCACATTAATCTTCATTTTTTCTATAAAAGTGCTGAAGTAATCAACATATGAACTGGTTTTATCGCAACAATGCTTTATAAATTAAAAATTTAGTAATTTAACTAATTCCTCTTCAAAGTAATTGAATAATTCTTCGAAGCAAACCAATGCTTGTGTCAAAACATAGACTGGGGTTTCTGTGCAGTTCTGAGTGCAACCACTGTCAAACCAAACTTGAAAAGAAATCGAGTGCGGTCTACTGAAATAGCTTGATTTTATGTAAAGATGCCCGTAGAATCGAATGGAAGAACCTACACTGGCCACACGAAACGTTTTGGTGGCTATTTTACCCCAATTCCTCCAACATGAGAAATTTTCATCTAAATCACCCTTAAGTCTTAAGCGAACTACGTTAAAAGCATACGTAAACTGTCTTATATTATGTGAAATAGTCTGGAGAATCGAATAGAAGAATCTACACTGGCCGCACGAAACGTTCTGGTGACTATTTTACCCCAAATCCTCTATTTCATGAGATCCTTACTGTAAATCGTCCTTAAATCTCGGTAAAACTTATTGGAAGTTTACTAAATCTAGTTTATTTTATGTAAAAAAAGTCTGTAGAACCGAATGCCAGAAATTATACCGGCCGCACGGAACGTTTTGGTGGCTATTTTACCCCAATTCCTCCAATATGTGAAATTTTTATCTAAATCACCGTAAAGTCCTAAGCGACCCACGTTGAAAACATACAAAAACTGCCATATATTATGTAAAATAGTCTGGAGAATCGAATGGAAGAACCTACACTGGCCGCACGAAACGTTCTGGTGACTATTTTACCCCATTTCATGACATCTTATTTTAAATCGTCCTTAAATCTCGGTAAAACTTATTGGAAGTTTACTAAATCCAGCTTATCTTATGTGAAAAAGTCTGTAGAATCGAATGCCAGAACTTATACTGGCCGCACGAAACGTTTTGGTAGCTATTTTACCCTAATTCCTCCATTTCGTGAGATCTCGATATAACACACCCTCAAATCTTAAAGGAACCTAGATGAAAGTTCATTATAGATAGCTTTTTACATAAGATAAGCTAGATTTAGCAAACTTGCAAAATTTTTTACCAAGAAGTAAGGACGATTTACAGTAAGGATCTCATAAAATGGAGGAATTGGGGTAAAATAGCCACCAAAACGTTTCGTGCAGCCAGTGTGGGTTCCTCTAATCGATTCTTCAGACTTTTTCACATGAAAGTAGGCTAAAGACTGTCCCAGAAAGTTTGGACGCAACCAAAAACCGCTGCCATTTCGCAATGGTTCAGAATCTGTCAATTTTTATGGTTGCGTCCTGTTGTTTACACTCTTCTCTAACCACTTGTGCAGTTGTTTATTCGTTTTCATTAGTTTGTTTCGAAATGCGTGAACTTTTAGCAGTACAACGTCGAATAATTGGGTTCAAATGGTGCACAGAACGCGGACTTTCACTGAGAAAGATAGCAAAAATGGAAGGAGTAAGCCGTGCGAAATGCAATCAGAAAGTTCGGTGAGAATAATACCTTTGAGGATAAACCGAAAACGGGTCGAAAAAAGGTCCTCCAACCCTCAGTTGGATAAACGTATACTGAAGGCGTTCGAGCAAGGAGGTTTCAGTTCGGGATGTGGCCAAAAAAGTGGGCACTTCGGAGTCACATGTTTTTCGTGCTGAAGAACGTTTGAATCTTCGAACCTATAAGAAGCAGAAACAACCAAAACGTAGTCCGAAACAAGAAGCATCGATCAGACCGAGGGTTCGAAAGCTGTACAATACGATTCTTGCTGGAAATTTGAACTACATAATAATGGGCGACGAAACCTACGTGAAACTCGATTACAAATTTTTGGAGAGACCACAATATTATACGGTGCGAGAAGGGCAAGTGGTAAACCAGTCCAAGACATCGATTGAAGTCGAAAAATTTGGTAAGAAAGCTGTGGCAAGCAATTTGTAGCTCCGGTATGATTTCGAACCCCTTCATCACCACTGCTTCAATGGACAGCTATATACAATATACATCAAGGAAACGACTTCTACCCATGATTCGAAGCCACAAGGATTCTGTTGTCTTCTGGCCTGATCTTGCTTCTTGCCACTACTCGAAATCAACGGTAGAATGGTATACTACCAAAAATGTCACTTTCGTCACAAAAGACATTAATCCACCAAATTGCCCACAACTTCGACCAATTGAGGAATTTTGGGCATTAACGAAGGCACATCTTAGGAAACATGTCTCGGCAGCCGAAACCATTCAACAGTTCGAAAAAGACGCCAAGTATGTATGGAATTTAATGAGGAACGATCGCAAGAAGGCGCACCAGCTGGTCTACAATGGCTAAGTAGCACATGTTGAGAATAATATTCTGTTGTTGTAGTCTAATATTATCAGTATATCGTATAAAATTTGAATATCTAACACTTGTGAATTATTTACAGCGAAATCAAAGTGCGTCCATACTTTCTGGGACAGTCTTTATTCCAGAATACCGCACTCGACTTCTTTTCAAGTTACAGAGCGAATGTTATAGGAAACCCCAAAACTGCTGTACATTTGGGGTAAAACGAGCAGGATTGCGATTCGTGCGGCAATTGTAAACTATTCTTTCATTGAATTCCTTGGATATTTTCACATAAGAAACGCTTCAGTTGGCTGACCTATCTCAATTAGTTCATGAGTTATTGAGAATTCTTTGCGGGTTTTCATAGATTTTTTCCCACTGTGCAATGTGTCGAATATTCTATATTTGCGACGTGGGAAAATCGTTTTATAAAAGCTTGAGTGCATCCAATAACATCGAATTATGGCCAATGTATAGTCGTAGGGCTAAAAAAAAGTATTTTGAGCGGCAAAAAACACAAAAAACGACTCGGGAGAGAAATGAAAATATGTATTTATTTGGCTTTGCATGCACATTTTTTTTTATCACGCTGCAACTCGATTTATTGTTTCTGTTTTTGGAGAAAAGCATGAAACGCTGACTTTTTTTTATCGATTACACTATACATTTACTGACATTAAAACGAAGCGTGCATATGGAAAAATCGGAAAACTAAAAAAAAATATTCGTCAGCACAGCCAACTACGATTTACGCCTGTGCCATTCTTTTATTCGGAGAAACATTGCCGTGCGATGTTTCTTTGCACGAATTGCATTCTAATCTAGTGTGCAACTATTTCGGTTTTTCAAATCCACCCCCCGGTTTCTGATAATAACACCGCAGATGGAACACCGTCTTCCGGGATTCTTTGCAATAATCCGGACAACAGCATCACAGGCATTTCCCAGTGCCATTCGGTGAAAAACCATTTGTTCTGCATTTCTCCATTTCACCGGGACCGGGTGTGGACCATTTCGTACGTGGTTGCTGCTAGCTGCAATGGTTCAGTACCGGCTGCAACGGTTACAATAAACGCAGCAACAACAAAAAAAAATACCCGACACCAATTCTGTCGTACAGACCGGAACGAAGTCGTATGCCATTGAAGCTGATGGGATTATTTCTCATCCAACTTTAAAGCGAACTAAAGCGCAGCCCACCCATCGATGAGGGAAAGCTAGCCCTTTTTTCCAGCAATTCTGTTCTGTTCATTTTCTGCTTTTTTTTTTGTTTTGTTTTTGCTTAAAGGTATTGTCACAATATGTAGCTTGTTTTCCGGATCTCAATCTGAACAAACGTCCTGTCAAGTGAATAGTGTATAGCAACATGTATTACCATGGCGACAGACGGTGACTTTTCCAGGCAAGCAGCGGCTTAGTGTTGGAAGGATCTTTAACCGCCGATGGAAGAGAAAAAAAAAGGGAAAATGACTGGCTTTCGTCGTTTAGTGAGATGATATTGAAATTTATACTGATAGCAATGGAATGAACAGAGAGTAGAGAATTTTCAAAACCGATAATAGTTCATGAGCATGAATGCCGTTGGCAGTGAGGGTTAACACAAAAGTCCTTCTCTTCACCGTTGCTGGAACCGATGGACGGTAATAAATTATTCATGTTGGAAAGTGCTGAGGGTGTTGAAATAAATTTATGGATTAACTGGACAATCGATCGGATGCTCCGTATTTCCGACCTGGTGTTGGAACTGACATTGGAAATGCGAACCAGTGGGAAGCAATGGAGTGCAAGTGCTCAAGTCAACTGTGAAACCGGATTAAACGAGTTTATTCGATACTCATTGGAACAATTAGGTTTTACACAACGGCTCATGACCCAGGTCACAGATTTAATCAACACGTTCATGGATTGCGAAATATTCTGATGAAAAAATAATACTCTCAAAGGATGTATTGCATCTGGGGGAAAAAAGGAGCTTGTCTTGCTTTATTCAGACTCTCAAGTTGGCACAAGTGACATCTTCCGTCGTTGCTTCTCGAACGAAGAGCGAACAAAATTTCGATTCAATTTATAAGATTTCCGGCAGATGCTGGCAAAAAGTTACACGATGAAGTTTCAATCAATTTTGAATCAAAGTTTCGAAAAAACATGCCAATCAGAGCAAGTCATGACAAAAATCAAATTTTTCATCAGAACTTGACTGCTTGTTTTTTTCCAGTTCCCATGAAAGAAGCAGTTCTGAAGAAAAGTAAGAACGGGTTATCTGTCACTTCACGCACGCGATCGAATAGATTGAATTCAATTCCTGCTTGTGAAATGAGAAAACAAAATCTAAAATCAGCCCGTCATGACGTGCTATGATGGAACGATTCAATCAGTACAAGTGACATCCGGGTCGGGTAAAGTAATGACGAGAGCTTCGCAATGAAAATAACACCCTAATTCGTCAAAATATGCGACAGCAGTTTAGAATTTTGTCGTGAATACGACTTACTTTACTATGGGGCGAATTTTCAAAATTTACCCTCTGAGAGAGTGATAAGCTTTTTGTCGTGAATATCTCTTGTTGTATCTCACGTATCAACATAATTTTTGCTACATGCCATCGGAAATGGGATCACAATTTTACGATAAAATTTTCAGTTGTATGACATAATCTCAAATAATTCAAAATTAAACTTTTCTGAAATGTTTGGTATAAACGAGTATCAAAGAGGATAATTCATAAGGCGCGTTTGCCTTTCTCGTATTTTTGAAGCTCATAGCTTAGTGTGAAAGGATTTATATGATCTAACTACCAATGGAATCGAAATTTTTCAACTTAAACGTGTATAGCAACAGCATTGAAGTATCTGCTGCTGTACGACACAATTTGGTCCTTCTGAAAGGTAGGAATGAATCCTGTACAGCATCCTGATAGTTTCTTTCAATGAAATGCAAATCCGAAATGAAATAATCGAAATTAAAATTCTGTATACGGCTATTTTTATGGCCGTTAGAACCGCCTATTAGTGAAAAAGCTACAAACGAAATCACGCAAAAAGAAACCTCTTAGCAAAAATTGGATCAGTTTGGATTCTATCGCCACGGCGAGCAGATGTATTGTGTGTCGTTTGCAAAGCTAGTTTCGCTTCCGACAAGAGCGATTACGTCACAGCTACTAGTCGTTTGCATTGGTGAAAAAACAACGAAAAGGGGACAACGGTGGAGAGCATCACACAAAATCAGCCGTTCTAATGGCTCTAAAAGTTTTCTAAAGAACTATTAGGATTTGTTGTTCGCAAATCGAAAGGAAATGTACTGAGTGTAGTGCAAATCTAGAACAGTTTGGTTAGATTTGTGCACTTTTCGCTGTGTGAAATTCACAGTAATCTAGATCAAGTGAAGCCTTCCTTGTTTTTGCGAAAAATATGAAAAAGGGGAATGCTTGCATAATTCATACAATTGATCAACTAATTGATATTCGGAAGTATTAAGGAACTTGTCAGTTGTTTTCGTATTCACGACATCCAGTTATGTCTCTGACATTACCCACCCGCCTTTTTTTCATACACATTCGACTTTAGAACGAATAGTGCATAGATGATATCGAACTGATATTGAATTAATTTTCTTTGAAAAAATTAAAAATAATTGTCCAACACAAGTATAACCTACAGAGTGAAACATTACTCAGATCTATTAAGCCATCTCTGAAAAAAAAGAAATGAGTTCCACTATTGCAGGCACCTCCGAAACCGAAATCCGGGAACCGGTATAATCGAAGTCGGTTGGGGAAAAGGGACTAGGATCCATTTTTGAGTTTATGGCTATAATCTTCGGGCGTTATTTGAAAACCGGAAACTAGGATAGCCGAAATTAATTTGTTTGGCCGTCTACTGACAATGACTACCGATTGAAAATTTAAAGTTATGTTCTTTACTTCGCCACTTTTAGTGACGGTATAAATATTTTAACAATCTTCACTCTGTAATCGCGGGACGGGATGTCGGGTCCGGATGAAATTTAGACCTTTCACTTGAACCTAAATTTGTGATAATAGGTCAAACCATCGCTGAGAAAAGTGAGTGAGATCTTTTTTCGAATAGAAAGCCACTATTTCCGGGAACCAGGATAGCCGGAATCGATTTGTTTGGCTGTCTGTACCGATTGGAGTAGTTTTGTGGTCAGTTTAGAAATTGTTTTTGCGTTTTTTGTTTTGACTAAAGCGGCAAAAGCAGTGACGGTATCGACTCTGCGAACATCCCGAAGCAGAACTGCTCCCAGTGCGGATTGATTCCATGCTGAACCCCTTCATTGGATCAGAGCTATCTTTTTACGTGATTTCTTTTGTAGCTTTTTCACAAATAGGCGGTCCCAACGGACACAAAAATAGCAACATATAGAATTATTTCATTTCAGATCTGCATATTTCAGTGTAAGAAACTATCAAAATCATTTCTGACAATCAGAAGGGCCAAATAGTGGAATTTTTTACGATATTAAACACTATTCGGAAGCAATCAAATGCTAGCTTTATTCGCGCTCGTTTGGTGCGAATTTAACACAGCGAAAACTGCACAAAGCTAATCAAATTATTCAAGATTTGCATTATATTGAATATATTAATCTCCGATTTTTAAACGAGCAATCTTCATAGTTCCTTTGCATAACGTTTGGAGCCATTGGAAGGGTTGATTTTGCATCATGTTCCCCATCGTTGTCTACATTTCGTTGTATTTTGCTCCAATGTAAACGACCAGCAGCAGGATGACGCAACCGCTCTTTTTTTGAAGCGAAACTGGCTCTGCAAACGTCCTACAGTAGAGCTGCGCACAGTGCTGAATAGGCAATCACAAACAGGCGGTCCCAACGAACACAAAAATAGCAACATATAGAATTTTGATGTCGATTGCTTCATTTCGGATTTGCATATTTCAGTGAAAGAAATTAGCTGTACGGGTTTCATTTCTGCCATTCAAAAGGGCCAAATTGTGGAATTCTCTACGATATTAAACACGGTTCGGAGCATTTTTCTCGAACGCGAAGCAGTCAAACGTTGGCTTTATTCGTCACTACGAAAAGTGCACAAAGCCAATCAAATTTTAATAGATTTGCACTAAAATGGATGATTTTCATCTCCGATTTGCAAAGAAGCAATCTTTATAATCCTCTAGATAACATTTGGAGCCATTAGAAGGGCTGATTTTGCAAAATGTTCCCCATCGTTGTCCACTTTTCGTTGCAAACTACCAGCAGCAGGATGACGCAATCGCTCTTGTTTGAAGCGAAACTGGCTCTGCGAACGTCCCGCAATAGATTAAGTCCTGAACTGAATTCTTGATACTGGAACTGGAACTGAGCTCTGGACCTGACGCTACTGGAATGATGCGCTTGCTTTACTTTCTGCTCAGTCAACTGCACAGACTAGAATGAGCGGAATATGGTTTGGCATTCTAATAACGTTTGCCAAGTTTCGATCAAATTGAAAAAAATTGAATCTGATATTGGATCCGACTTCCGGTTCCGGAGCAATAAATTTCATTACCGTCAATAAGAGCGAAAATGCAAAGGAAGAATTCCTATCAACTTTGCTCAAAACTATTTATAAATTGGAAAGGTCAAACTTTTTTGTTGATTTTCAAGATTCAAATAATTTTTTTTTTGGAAAATCCTTTAGTAATAGTCATGAAAACATAAGTTAAATGAGAAAGGCATCATAACTTGGCATTTAATCTTTCATATCTCAATGGAACAAATGAAAACGATGGCGCGACCGATTTTCACAACTTGGACTATTGGATTTTATCTTTATTCGACTTCCGGTTCCGGAATTATAAGGTAATATGTGCAAATCTAGGAGAAAATGCGCATTCAATTTTCTCGGGAATTTCAAAACCACAAATTCTTTAAAAAGTCCCCGAGAAGTTGATCTAGATCCGACTTCCGGTTCCGGTATTACAGAGCGATGAGCGAAAAATTTTCAATTTCATGAGTATTTTTTCAAAAGTGATGGCGAAACGAGATGCACATTTTTGTAAAACCTACTGGTAAATTAATTTAATTGGCAGACTTTGTTAGTAAGTGAATATACAAAACTATTTTGGGACTACTAGTCCCCGGTTTCCACTTCCGAAAGCACCGATAAAAGTGAAGAAAAGCTCTGAAAACGGAACTCACTTCGATTTCTTCAGCAATGATTAACCCGATTTTCACAAATGAAAATTTAAATTAAAGCTCTCAGTGTCCTAAAAAGGGTACGATGCAATTTCATCCAGATCCAACTTCCGGTTCTGAAACTATAGGTCGATGAGTGTCAAAACATTCAAATCGTCATTCAAAATGACGATGCAAAACTGGCAAGCACGGTTCATACGTGCTGGTACGGAAGAAGAAAACACCACCGTCTAGCATACAGCGTCGTGCTTTGCTAAATTTTGTATAAAAACTGTCCCAGAAAGTATGGACGCAACCAAAAACCGCTGCCATTTCGCAATGGTTCAGAATCTGTCAATTTTTATGGCAGCGTCCTGTTGTTTACACTTTTCTCTAACCACTTGTGCAGTTGTTTATTCGTTTTCATTAGTTTGTTTCGAAATGCGTGGACTTTCAGCAGAACAACGTCGAAAAATTGTGTACAAATGGTGCACAGAACGCGGACTGTCACTGAGAAAGATAGCAAAAATGGAAGGATTAGGTGAAAAAGCCGTGCAAAATGCAATCAGGAAGTTCGGTGAGGATAACACCTTTGAGGATAAACCGAAAACGGGTCGAAAAAAAGGTCCTGCTAACCCTCAGTTGGATAAACGTATACTGAAGGCGTTCGAGCAAAAGAAGGAGGTTTCAGTTCGGGATGTGGCCAAAAAAGTGGAAACTTCGATGTCAAATGTTCTTCGTGCTAAAGAACGTTTGAATCCTCGAACCTATAAGAAGCCGAAACAACCAAAAAGTAGTCCGAAACAAGAAGCATCCATCAGGCTGAGGGTCCGAAAGCTGTACAATACGATTCTTGCTGGAAATTTGAACTGCATAATCATGGACGACGAAACCTACGTGAAACTCGATTACAAATCCTTGCCGGAACCACAATATTATACGGTGCGAGAAGGGCAAGTGTTAAACCAGTCCGAGACATCGATTGAAGTCGAAAAAATTGGTTTGAAAGCTATGGTCTGGCAAGCAATTTGTAGCTGCGGTAAGATTTCGAAACCCTTCATCACCACTGCTTCAATGAACAGCGAAATATACATCAAGGAATGTTTACAAAAACGACTTCTACCCATGATTCGAAGCCACAAGGATCCTGTTGTCTTCTGGCCAGATCTTGCTTCTTGCCACTACTCGAAATCAACGGTAGAATAGTATACTACCAAAAATATCACTTTCGTCCCAAACGACATGAATCCACCAAATTGCCCACAACTTCGACCAATTGAGGAATTTTGTGCATTAACGAAGGCACATCTTAGGAAACATGTCTCGGCAGTCGAAACCATTAAACAGTTCGAAAAAGATTGGAAAAAAGTGTCAAAACTTGTCGCCAAGAAGTCTGTACGGAATTTAATGAGGAACGTTCGCAAGAAGGTGCGCCAGCTAGTCTATAATGGCTAAGTAGCAAATGTTGAGAATAATATTCTGTTGTTGTAGTCTAATATTATCAGTATATCGAATAAAATTTGAATATCTAACACTTGTGAATTATTTACAGCGAAATCAAAATTCGTCCATACTTTCTGGGACAGTCTCTAGCGTGCAGGGTTGTCACTTTTATGTCTATATTAATTTGATGCAACTGTTTACAAATGTAAAAGGTAATGGTAATTTATACCCAAAAGAAAGTTTTTGAATTTATTCTAGTTTGAAAAAAAAATCTGGACAAATCTTGAATAGTGATGTATTTGAAAATGTAAGTAATATGACCAGAGCTAAAAAAAGTCATTTTCATTGACTAAAAATAGTCAAAAATGACAAGAAATTACTGTCACTCTCAGCTTCGCTTGCCAACTATGAGCAGGAAATCCATGTCCAGTCAAAGACATAAGCGGGACAGTAGTTTCAAAATTGTGTTTTTTCTTTCATTTGCCCTTTCAGTCATTTGCAGTTTTCAGTGAAAATCCCATAGTATGCAGTGTCGATATTCAACCGAAGCTGTGAGAATTGAAAATGACAGATACCTGTTGGCGCCCGAATTTGTAGTAGTTTCGGTTTCCAAAGGGGTTCTGGGATGTAATTACTTCGATTTGCCATATTTTAATCACTTCTTATAGCCAAGCGTAAAAGATTTTCAATATATCGATGAAAGAATGAGCATTGAAATTCTGCTGATGCTCCCTGAAGACGTTAGTTTGGTTTCGTCTTGTCATAGAGCAATGAGTGACGTTGGCAATAATACTCTCTCATTTTTCCAATGAGAAACGAAAATGCTTCGTCTCTCTTCGTTTGTTCTTGTGTCGGTCATTTACGAAAGAGACAGTTAAAGCACTGAAAATGAAACTGTTGGAATGGTTTTTTTCATTGAGAATGCGTGACCATTTTGAAGTTCTGAATATGACAAAGGCCATCATTATCCGAGAACATTATTTAGCAACCACCGAATTCACCTGATTCGGCTCCCTGCGACTTTTTCCTATTCGGTCGACTCAAGAAACCGCTCCGTGGAACGCGTTTCCGCACCGTGGGGAGCACTTTGAAGGGAACAATATCGATTTTAAAGAATGATCTCGTATTTTTACTATTCCCTATAAATTCCGGTAGCTTTTCGATCAAGGTAATATATACCAATTACGTTACTGATACTTTTTTGCAGTTGAGAAACCTGTGAAGTATCCACAAATCACTGATTTTTTCTTTAAAAGAGTCCAACTTGAATTTTGGACGGTGACTAGGACTAGGACTAGGAAGTGACTACCTGTCTTGAAACAAAATTTCTTTGAAATCAAAGTGTTTTTTTTTTGTATAAATTTTTAACAAAATTGATTTTTTTTTCAGTGTAGGAATTGATGACGAATTTTTCAATATTTTATTCGAAAATTTGACTGATTTGGTGAAAATCATTCATACAACGCTTTTTTTGTAGGATTTGTCATTATTCAACTAAAAACCTGTTTTAATCCACTTAGTGGTGTAACGATGCCTGTCTCATATCAATCATACTATCATAATGACATTCTTCAAAATTATTTTCTTCGATTCTTAAAAGAATAACCGTCTACTGATAAAAACTATCAATTGGAGAAGATTTGAGGTCAATTTAGAAAACTTTTTATGGTTTTTCGCCCTTTTCCGTGATGGTATAAAAATTTTCATACTTTACCCTATATTTCTGGATCCGGAAGTCGGATCAGGATGAAATTCAGGAATTATGTATGGGACCACAGGTCCTTTCATTTGAACCTAAGTTTGTGATAATCGGTCGTGCTATCTATGAGAAAAGTTAGAACACATATTTTCATTTGTTTGGACATTTTACCCCATAACTCTGAAACTGAAACCAAAAAATATTCAGGAATTTTGCATAACCCTTCTATATGCGAAAGGCAAAAAAAATAAACCATTTGAAAAATTTGACAAAGTTTGGCCCTTTTCAAGGGACAGTCTAGATCAATTTTGGAACAAACAAAGCATGCCAAGTGGCTTTCTGTGACAAATCTGAGAGGGTGCTGCCAACATTTGTTCGAGTTGACGCGAAATTCGTCATATCTCAATGAACATTAGATTAGGTCGTAAGTGCAGATGACATAAACTTTTTGTTTACTTTCTTTTTTGATTATTGTGGCAATTTGCAGCGAATAATAATCTTTTTTTTTCTGCATTGAAGAAATAATCGAAAAAATACAGGAATAGGAACAACACTCGGACTTCCAGCGGTGGGAAATATGTTCCGATTGAAATTCAAATCAGCAACAATAAATAAAACAATCACCAGCGCCAAGCTGTCAACAATGCGGAAGCTTTTAACGGCACCGTAATTCTATCAGCGGAGGTCGGTTTTCCTTACGTGTTTGGCGGCGGCCAAACACCGTCCGCCTTGAATATTAAATGCTTCATTACGGGGGTTTGTTATGCAACGAAAGTCAGCCAGCCAGCTTCTCAGAAACAAGAAAACATGACAGTCGCCTGTCGATTTGCCCATAGGCTGCTATGTTTCCGATCGTCATCGATACTAAACGAAAATAAACAAACTGTTTGCCCTGTTTCTGGTCGGGGGGTTCGTTTGTTTGTGACATTCTTGCACTTCAACAAGAAAGCTTCCCTCCACCGCGCGCCACAGCTCGACTGGAACGACAGGAAGGATGCTTCAGAATACGGTCCTAATTACGCTTTGACCAGAGACCCGGTCTTTTCCACTACTGTGTTGCACTGTTTTTTTTCTTTTGCTTTTGTCCCACGCTATTTGAACAACTCGGATACTCGTGTGGAAAGCGCGATGCGTAGTAAAGAGAAAATTCTCGCATTGAAATCTCACGGCTCTATCCGGACGGAAGAGCGAGAGCTACGAATTGAGGACACAAAAGGCACAAACATTTTAGCTTTCATCTCCACTATATCCGATCCTGTTTTGCCCTCTGCAATCGTAGCAAAGTGAGTGAACGGCAGAAGCCTCCTCCAAGCAGCAAGAAAACATGGTGGAACTGTCAGGCACAAATTTTCAACCCATTGACGTTTTGGTTCTCTTGTCTGTTCCCTGCAGGAAGGGGCGGGGGGCTCGATCACAGACCACAGAACCACTAGACCTTACTAGACGCACTTTGCTTTGTTTTCTAACTACACCGATTTCTGCTGTTGCCTCTTCGTCGTCATATTTCAACACTTGATACTATGGCTATATATTTCTAGCTGCTACACAAAAAATCACACTACACAAACAATTGATCAGAAATTTTCTTTTTCCCCTCGTAGGGCTAAGGGACATCACAGTCACTAATATGGACACGTTGAAAAAGTGCTAGACTAGTGGCAAAGTTCTTTGAGTTGCACATCGTTTCACTCGTTCGTTCCACGGTCATGAAGAAACACTAATGAATTTGTAAAATTCCGATTTTTTTGGGCGCTTCCTGGTGTGGAGTTTTCCCTTTTTGCTGAGGTTTTTCTCAGCCTGAACAGCATAGTAAAAATTGGTGTGTCTTAACAGTAACAATTTTCGCTCTTGACTAAGCGCTGTGCTTCGTCGGGTGGTGTACCGTGGCTGAGAAAAATCTTGCCGCGCGGTTGAATGTGTGCATGTGAGTGTAGCCCGAAAAAGATACTCCTCACTGCTCTCGGGGGAAACTGGCAGCCCCAACCCCAATGGGAAAAGTCCGGCAAGGCAGCGCGCCCCCCGGTGCGAACGTGTATTGGTGATATACTTTCGTCCTGACTACATATCTCTTCGGGGTGAGCTTTGCCAAGAGAATCGATGAGTACGCGAGAGACCGAGCTCCTTTCTTGCACTCTCCCAAAAGGAACTCGTCGGCGTTGATTGGGCTGCAGTAGGTACAATTTAATCTCAGTTGGAAACTGTGCAATCTTCTACACTGGAGTCGAACTGTCTCATTGAGTTGGTTTTACTGTGGCGAATTCCAATTCAACGGCCGCAGACACATAGGCGAGTCGGAAAAGATTGACCACTCATTTGCGCCTCGCTTAGTACATAAATTGGTGACTACTGGGTAGGAACGGTAAACAGTGCGGTCGGTACTCACTGAGTGCACCTCAACCACGGCACGTGGGATTTGTACTGAGTACTTCAAAAACCCCGATACCGGGTTGGCAGCCATTGATGGAGTGAAGGAAATAAATGGCGCGAACTTTTGCTCGCTAAGACTGCCGGGAGAAAAAGAGAAACTCGTTCTTGTGAGTGAGAGGGTGTGTTTCAGGTGATTGTAGTAAGGGTGGATGGATTAATCTTTGTCTCAGTGAAAAAAAATTGGTAGGAAATTCTTAATTATTCCCAGGTGACAGGCACACCCTCTTATGCAAGGCTTTTCTATTAACGCAATTTCTCTTTTTAGACAGTATATCTGTAGTACCAGTTTTGCAAATGAATTAAGATTACAGTGCTGGCGCCACCCAGGGCCGGTGAAAGAGGTGGGTACGGTGGGTAGTACTACCCACCCGGAAATTCCAAAGGTGGGTAATTACCCACCTGAAATTTCTAACGAAAAATAATAGTAATATTAGTATCATTTATAACAATAAAAATAGTTTTATTGTAACTGAGAATCTATCTATCTATCTATCTATATATATAAAAATGCAGAGATCATTCTTTGTAATCGCATCACGTAAGAACGGATGGACGGATTGAGATGATTTTTTTTTTGTTTGATCAGTTTTTACTCCCACCGGGTTCGTACATCAAAAAAATTAGTAAAACTTACCGGAAAAGTGGGAAAAACCAATAAAGTTATTTTGTATGGACAATGGAATTTTCCACTAAAAAAGTCGCCAATGATTGCTAGATCATCGATAGGAGTTTGGCGCATAACGAGTTGCATAAGTGTTTGGCCGTCGAAGAAAGGAATACTAGATCGTTGAAAGAATCTTTTGGCGCGCAACGAGTGGATTTGTGTGAAGTGCATGCTTGATTCATGTGGTTCGTCATTCCGAGCCACGTGCTTAATTGGGTATCAACATTGTTGCCTACTAAATGACTGGTGGAATTCTAGAATGTGTGTAATGGAGTCAGATGAATACTACGTTATTGGTCATTGAGAATCAACAAAAAGTTTGTGCTCTAGAAGCGCTGAAGTCAAACTAAGAGATTTTTCTTGCATTTTGCTCTCGAATGATTTAGATTACACGAAGCGCACATAATAAGTGGTAATTAGATATCAATATTCAAGATGGATTGATACTATTTCTCTAAATTGTATACAACATCGTCAATCTGGTAGATGATGCGACAAGAACTCACTGCCTCTCAATGCATGAACCGTGAAAGATTTTTTCTACATTTTTTCGCTCCATCTCATACTTTGAGTATTTCACGGCCCTTACCAAAAAAGATACAGTTTTGCAATAATCGGCGCTGTGTAGAATTTAACAAGGGATAATCGCAATTTGACAATTATCCCAGAAAATCGAACCGATGAATCAACTTGATGATTCTCATACTAGGTTACAATATTTCGAAACCTTTGTGTTGAGCATTCACAGATATTTTCATAGACACAACTTATGCCGAAGTTATATGTGCATAGTTAGAATAGGCGACAATAGTAAAATGATTCTATCACAATTATCCACTGCCCGTATAGAATCGGATCGCAAAACGAGAATTGCTTCAGATCGAATCCCTACCCCAACGTGCTAACCCGTGATGTTCAGAAGGGTTGTCGAGAGAAAATCGTTTTCGCACTGGTGTCCATTCTATGTTAAATGAACCATGCAGGTGTTTTGTTACTGAGATGATATTCGTCTCACTTTGATGGCACTGATTGAATCGTGTGAAGAGCTGCTAGAGAGCGTTCTTTGATACGTTAAAAGCCATTCTTGCTGAGAAGAATGCTCAAATTGGTAAGTTCAATATCAACTTAAAATGTAAGCGTCGTCTCTCCAAGGCACCAGAAGTTCCTTCGTATCTAAAAATATCCAGTACTTGTGGTACTTTTTGGCAACTTGAACGTACAGAACAAGTTTTTAGAAAACATCATCGATGCTTAAAAGCTGTACACAGTTTCACATTAATTTTGGGTGATGTTTCTTTTTTAGGGCTAAAGCGAATGTGAGTCGAATTCCGTTTATTGTAGGTTAAGTAATCAGAAAAATATTGAAGAAAAACGTTAACCACTTAGTCGTTTGACCATTCTGCTCTTCGAACACATAAATGCGAACAAATAGTTTTTGGGCGAGACGAAGTTCGACGGGTCAGCTAGTAATAAATAAAATCAGAATTATAAAATGCTAGTACTCAAGGTAAAGCAAGGATGTGACGATATACAACAAAATGGTGAGGCGTGACAATGGCCATTTGAGCAAGCAGAAATCTTTTAGTGACAAATTTTACCTTCAAACCAAAAGCATCTTATTCATGCAAATCACTCGAGTCTCTGGTATACCGGAAAGTACCGATAAAGGTCTTTTACCACTTACTATCCGAACCGACAAAAGAATAGTTATCAGAAGTTGTCAGTTTCTACTTGCGACAGCATTCTTATACGTCATTATTATTCTTATTCGGAAACGACGGAACAGAGCGACCAATCTTATCAGATCCATCCATGATGATCGCAAACTGAATATTTCGCTGGGTTGAACTACTTGGAGCATGGCAGGAACTGTTTCTTTCTCCTCCAACATAGATCGTTCGATTTCTTCTTCGTGGATCGGTTGATTTATCGGCCAATTTATGGACTCATGCATAATCCAGATTGGTCCTCTAAACCAGTGCGACTGATACTGTAATTGTACTGGGCTCATACCTCGTGAAATAATATCTGCTGGATTCTCGTTTCCTGCTATATGATTCCAAGTTCCGTTCTTGGTGATGTGCTGGATTTCAGATACACGATTTGCTACAAATTCCTTCCATCTGGACGGTGGCGATGCAAGCCAGCACTTGACGATCATTGAATCAGTCCAAAAGTACGCTTTAGCGTTGATCCTAATGCTGTTTATCACCTTTTCGTACACATGTGATAACAACAAAGCTGATGAGAGCTCCAAGCGTGGAATCGTCTGTGTTGTCTTCATTTTCTTGCGATTCTCCAATGGGGCGACACGAGACTTCGATGTTAGAAGATGCAGATTGACTTCCCCTTGCTCAGAAATAGTTCTTATGTAGATACAAACCCCATAGGCCTTTTCGGAAGCATCACAAAAGCCATGGATTTCTACTGTCTTCACATTGGCACCAATACCCGTCTAACGAGGCACGGTTAACCCTTCAAGACCAGTCAGATTTCGTCTGTACTCCTGCCACTGTTCCTGCAGTTTTTCGCACAATTGTTCATCCCATCCGCATTCTTGCTTCCACAGGTCTTGAATGAATATCTTAGCTTGAATTATGACTGGACCGACTAAACCCAATGGGTCAAACAAACGAGATACGTCAGCAAGCACAGTTCGCTTCGTAATGATATCTTTGCTCCACCTCGGTGTACTGAAACGGAAGGTGTCTGAACTAGGCTCCCAAATTAATCCCAACGTCTTTACTGCACAGTTGGAGGAGTTTAATTCCAAGATCGTTTTATCATCACGCAAGTTCTCTGGAACATAAAGCAAAAGCTCTTTGCAGTTAGAGTTCCATTTACGCAATATGAATCCTGCAGACTTCAGAAGGTCAATCATATCACCAACTAACTGTTTCCCAGATTCGATATTGTTGACGCCAGTCAACATATCATCGACGTAAAAGTCTTGCTTCAAAACTCTTGCAGCGATCGGGTGTGTCTGTTTTCCGTCTTCCGCTAACTTCTGCAGGCATTTCGTTGCTAGATACGTAACTGTTGTTAGCTCGTAAGTGCGTAACTGTTCATCTGTCGAATTACGCCACAGTATTCTTTGTAATTGTTGATCGTGTTTTGTAACTTTCACCATGCGATACATCTTAGCGATATCTGCAACTATGGCATATCGGTGTAATCGAAAACGTAATGTTATTTCAATCAAATCGTCTAGTACGACAGGGCCCACCATCAAAGCATCGTTGAGTGACACACCTGTGCTTGTTTTACAAGATGCATCGAAGACTACTCGTAGCTTAGTAGTTTTACTGTCAGGTTTGAGAACTGCATGGTGAGGTAAATAGTATCCTGTTCCGATCGACGAGTCGTCGATAACTTCGACCATATGACCGAGTGTCTGGTACTCATTAATGAACTCCGTATATAAATCCTTCAACTGTGGATTACCAGAGAATATTTTCTCCAATCCCGTAAACCGTCGAACTGCTGTTTCCTTCGAATCTCCCAACTGGCTAATAACAAACTGCTTCTTCGGTAACATGACAACAAATCTGCCTTCATTGTCTCTCACTGTAGTTTTTTCGAAGTGGTCTTCACATGCAGACTCCTCGATGGAATTCGTACTATTAGTACGACATGTTTCTAGCTCCCAGAATTTAGTTAGTTGATCTTGAATTTCCGTTGTGGAGCAAGCATAAGCTGTTGATGATATTCCGACAGAACAACTATTTGGAACTCGACCCGAAACAATCCAGCCAAAAACGGTGTTTTGTAGTGTTGGTCCCTCACTAGTTGCTTTTACTTGGCCTTCTTTCAGCAGATCCATATAAAACTCCGCACCGATGATGACATCAACAGGTCGCGTATCGTGGAATTGCGGATCTACTAAGAGGGTTGACTTCGGAAGTAATAATTGGACTGGGTTAACATTTGCAGTTGGCAATGCTACAGTCAGTTTCGGTAGCACGTGAAACTGCATCTGTTCTGCAAACAGTGAAATTTCTGATGATCGGGCTGCTACTTCCGCATAAACTGATTTGTTTGACAAGGAACGTGCAGCTCCAATTCCTTGAATAGCAAGATACAACGGACTTTCATTGAATCGCAGCTTCTTGTAAAATTCCTTGGACATTAGACGATGTTGAGAACACGAATCGAGCAATGCTCGCGCTAGCATGGACTGTCCATCTCGATCAGTTAACTTAACAAGGGCAGTTGATAACAGAATATTATGCATTTGTGTAGTTGGAAGTGCTACATAATTGTGACTAGTAGCGGCGTTTGCTGAGGTGGACTGTGTAGATGTATTCTGCGAGTGAGCAGAGGTAGCAGGTGTGTTGCTTGATTGTGTCTGCGCGGGTTGGTTCAGGGTAGATGACTTTGTTTGTAGCTGTGGTTGTCGAGACTGTTGGATTGCTGCCTTTGGTGCCGTTGATGAAGATGGAACGGAGGATCGTACGTGGTTGATGTGTAGCATAGAGTGGTGCTTCTGACGACAGTGATGGCAAACTCCTCTTTCGCATGAACGAGCGTAATGACCAGGGCTTAGACAGTTTCGGCACAGCATGTTCTTATTCACCGCCTCACTTCTTTCTGGAATTTTCATTCGTTGGAATCTTGCACAGTGAAAAGCAGTATGCCAAGATTCATTGCAAAACGGACATTTTCCTTGCGTCTTCGCTGTTGCATGACAGAATGAAGTCCTTGCTTGTCTGTTATCTGTGCCAGAAGCCTTTGATATAGTAAGTGACTGGAGCACAACACAATGATTTCGCAGGAACTCGATAACATTATTATATGTAGGAACTTCTGTTGAACCATGATGAGTTTCCCAGAGACGAAGAGTAGCTGAGTCCAACCGCAAACAGATCATGTATGCCAATAGGGTACTCCACCCAGTAGTGTCTTCACCGATTTTGTTCAACATCTGTAGATTTTTGTCGAATTCTCCGATGAGATGATTAATTCCGTCATAACTTTCCTTTTTCAAAGACTCCAGCGAAAATAGTGCATCTATATGAGCCTTCACAATAAACTTCTTGTTTTCGTAGCGTCTCACGAGTGCATTCCATGCAACACTATAGTTCTCTGCAGTAAGCTCAATCGAATTGATTTCTTGTAATGCCTCTCCAGACAGCGAAGATCTAAGATACGTGAACTTGTCTACATCGGCTAATTGATTATTGTTGTGAATGAGACTATGGAACGTGTCCCTGAACGTCACCCACTCGCAAACCTTGCCACCAAATGAAGGCAGTCTAATCTCAGGTAATCTTATAGCCTGTTCGCACTACACCGGGACGACCGGGACGGGACCGTCCGGGACTATCCGGGACGTTTTTTCCTCATCGGCGAAGACTGAGCTGCCGGCATGTGCATGTATTGGAATCCCGGACCCGGGATAAAATCCATTTGCTTGCCACCGATATTCCTCACCGAGTTTTTCGCACCATGCCGACAGCCCACACAGAAAGAGAGTGAATTGAGAGAGCAAGAGCGAAAGGAAGACCGAAGTGTTCTTGTTCATAGGTAGTTATGCTGATGGCAATTGAAATGAATCCAAATCGTTTCATTGATATTTCTTAGCTTAATTGATTGATTGATTTAGTTAATCATCAAGAGTCCTTACAATCGAGTAATGTCATTATAATTAGCCATTACATTACATTTTGGGATGGTGATTTTTTAATTGTTGCTACTCATTACATATTGAAATATACTACTGAACCTCGTCTAAGGTCCCCTATTGATTATGTTATCATTGAATTAAATAGAAATGTATCATCACAAGTTCATGGTTCATTGTACATTTATTCGAAAAACTATTTTAAATAGAATAAATAAATGGTAGCTCAGTCTTTTTTTTATTGAAAGGTTTGGTCTGAGGGAACTAGGCTTTTTTATATTTACAGTCAAGGAAAATTTCATATATTCGATGAGAAAGTAAACAGCTCTGGACTTAAGAAAAAAGGAAATTAGATGCGCTTTTGCCCCATTCGGCAAAATTTTTCGTTCCGTCAAGTAATTACTGAAAGTACTTTTTCGTAAGCGTTAAAGTGATTAGTTGAATCATTTTGAATCATCTCTTGAAAAAACAAACACTTGAATATTTTTTGTTTTTGAATTAGGGCATCAACAACAATTTTATGGAAATAATCAATCCCAGCGACATAACATCCAACTTAAACTATAGTCATATAATATATGGAAGCCCCAAAAGCTTTTTTCCAACTTTGAATAAATAAGTACCCGTTTCTTCTTGTCTGTAAGTTGTTTATTGATTCTTTTTGCCATGGTACTGCTCCAGCCTCAGAATTGAAGTAATTCTTATAGATTTCTCGCACTTGGAAAGCAGATTTTGACGAATTTCCACCTCGTTTAGATAACTGTGCGAGCTCTAAATGATGCTGATGGGATGGCCCTTCTCCACTGTGCACATCTTGCATGCCATCATACTTACGGATAAAATTGTGCAGTATGCATGTGGCAAGCACGATTCACAATTCTAAACTTCTGTGTTAGGATACCAAAAGCATTTTCAGATGATCTCCTGGCGCGACTCAACCGATAGTTGAAAATCCGTTTTTGATTGTTCAGATCTTGTCCTGGATATGGTCTCATAAGATATGTTTTCAACGGGAACGTCTCGTCTCCAACAATCACATAAGGTATCGGTTCCAGGTAAGATAGATTCTGATGGCACTGACAGATTGTTGTTTTCTAGTGCATGTCCTAAATTAGAATTTGCGAAAATCCCGCCATCACTATCTCTTCCTTTGGCCCCAAAACGTCCACTGGCAAGAAGTTGCATTTTGCGTCTACTAAAGCTAACAACACTATTGAGAATCTACCGTTATAGTTATAAAATTCTGTGCCACTATTAGGAGGCTTTTTGATAAAAATGTGCTTCCCATCGAGAGCACCCAAGCAATTTGGAAAGTTCCACCGTTCGGAAAATTGTTTCGCTGTATCTTTCCATATTTGTTCAGTAGGCTGTGGTATAGCTTCTTTTAAAAGTTTATCAACTATTATTGTACAGGTCTCATGCACCATTTCATGAACTGTAGTCTTCCCCAGGCTGGCGATTACCCCCCGAGAAAGATGAGCAGTTTGTTTGAGGCAAGTTAAAATTATAAACTAGCATTTGAATATTTACTAACATTGCATTTACTCTTAATTTAAGTACCTTGCAACAGGTGACTCAATGACAACAATATCATTCAGTATCATGAATGATATTGTTGTCATTGAGTCACCTGTTGCAAGGTACCTAAATTAAGAGTAAATGCAATGTTAGTAAATATTCAAATGCTAGTTTATAATTTTAACTTGCCTCAAACAAATTGCTAATCTTTCTCGGGGGGTAATCGCCAGCCGAAATTTGGTGTCTTCCTCTTTTAGATAAATTTCTAGTTTGCGTAAAAGTAATTCAAAGCAGTGTTGTGACATCCTGAAGTATTCGTGGATTTTTTTTCCATCGACTACTAACTCTTTGAAAAGTGTAGCAAATTCTCCCTCCGTTTCACGTTTCGTCCAAGCTTCATGAACCCACTACTTTTTTTGGCATTAAAAATGCCTTACTATTCACTATACGGGGCCGGGTGTCAATTAAAAGTTTCAAAAATTGTCGCGTAACCTTTTTGTGTCATAATTTTGAACGTTAATAACTCGGTCATTTGTTGATGGATTGTTATAATTTAACAACCAATCGATTCGGAAACTTTTAACTTAAACATGTATGACGACGTCGTTTCAGTATTTCAATAGCATACTATTGAAAAAATTGTTGGAATCGACCTATGTTTTCATCCACCAATCCCTGCTTTACAAAATGACGTCAACTTCTTGTTCGGCATAGGAGGCTTTGCGTCATGCATAAAAAACACCGCATCGTTCTGCGTAGTATGAAGAGAAATCTATAAATATAGGCTGCACAATATTTCTTTGCCTAGTTGATGTTTGACTGCGAATGAAACAAGTAGCTCGTCCGGTGAGCTGATGACTGGATTGTATATGCGTTCACTTGCTGGATTGTCGCTTTTGCATTATGTATTGGTGAAATATCCTATTGTCTGCGCAACACCGTGTTCGCTTGAAGATATTATATATCATCTAGCTATTGAAGAACCGAATCAGCGTGGTTATCGGTTCTTTTGAAATATCTCATGTATTTAGCAAATTTTTGGTCGATTTTGCCATTAAAAATGCCTTACACTTCGCTTCACGAGGCTGGGTGTCAAATTAAAACATGCAAAACTAATCGCGTAACATTTTTCTGCCATAATTTAGAACGCTCATACCTCAGTCATTTGTTGATGGATTAATAAAATTCAACAACCAATCGATTCGGAAACATTTAACTTAAACTTATGAGAAAACGTCATTTGAATATTTAAATTGCATTCCATTGAAAAATTTATTTGAATTGAGTATTTTATGTTGGTTCTCTGGTAACTATCAGGCTAATTTAGTATTATCGGCAATAGTTCTAATTCGGATCTAATTTGCAGCGCTTGTTCTTCGATAATTTGTTAATGGATTTTTCTCATTTAAATGATTCCAAAGCTTCAATATTGTAAGCTTAAAAATGTTTTAATTTGTCAACGGATCGGTTTGCATACTTAAATCTCCATTCCCATACGAACAAAACGTGACAATGTGACTGAACAAGTTGTTGTCCCACCAGGAATTAAACGCTTCAAAAGATTCAAAATTAAATTCTGAAACTTATCTAAAAGCGGCCTCCTTGGTTTGGTAGTATAATTGAGTTCCACAGGCTCACATATACAGTACAATTAGATGCAATATCATATAGTATCAAAGATAAACTAAAGGTAAGTTTACTTGCGATTTTACATGTATCGTTTGAATAGCAACCCTCGTAGAATTTGGTTAACCGCCAGTTTCAGTTCAATTATTATTCGCTTCAAAACACGTGTTGTAACTATGACAATGTTCATTCATGTATTAATAACATCAAGTTACAATATGAACAAAATTTCTGAATTTTGTTGCGTATCCATTTCGTATATTCCTAATATGCCAAAGCGAAAATCAATGTAACTAAATATTTTATGCGGACTCTTTCACATTTTTCTTCCTCGTATTGTTGCCATATTATTTACCGACACTTTCCGAAGATTATCGACGATTTTGAAGAAGGATTAATAAAATTACACTATTACTGAGCTTACTGGTACAACATTTTTCGTTAAAATAAATAAAATCTTCTCTTGGATGGATTAACTGTTTATAAAATTAAAAAGTTTGTACGTTTCTCGAAGATTATTGTCATAAAATAAAACAGTTTCATTTGTTCAGGATTAAATCTTTAGGTTGTTTGTATCTAAAATTGAGCTTACAAGTAACTTTGAATTCTAGTTAAAGGACGTTATTCAAAATCTTAACAATGTAAAAAATTGTGGAAAGGGATCAAAATTGAATATAATTAATTATCAAGAAAGAATCTAATTGTCAATTTTATCATTCGCCAACAATCTAAGCGCTTAAACTAGAGCAAGTTTGTAATTACTCAATTGAAAAAGTTTTTAGTTTAGTGTATCATCATCTCTTTATTTTTGTATATGTTATGAAGACCCTAGAAACGTTCCATTTTTAATGTTATTGTGCTCGGTCGTGTCTTGAATACAACCCTCTAATTTTTTAGCAGGGGGAGTTTGATCCTCATCTTCCTCTTCGTCGTCAAATGCAATAGCCATCATCATAACTTCGTCATCAGTGAAGTTCTCCATTTTCTACTAACTAAATATTATTTATCACTTAACGTTAACACTTAACGCTCGTCACTGTATAAGTTTTTAAGTCGTCCCTCATGAAATATATTGTATTTTAACGCTTTTGATACTTGTTTCAAACTACTTTTATTACACCTAACTCGGTCAATTAATACTTGTTGGTAGGTATTCAAACGTTATTGAAAATATAAATATATAGGTACACAGATTCGCTAATTGATAGGTAACAAAATTGTGAACGTGGTATAGTGTTCATTTTATCAGGTAACCATTAAACATAATTGATTTTATGTGTATATAGAGAAGGGCCCATCGAGTCGAAAATCCGCATGTAGAGCATGTAAAGGACTGACCCGGCTATTTGTACAAAAAAATAATTTAAAGCAACAAATTTTACAATAAACAATTCTCACTCCAAATTCTTAACTTATTAGAGCGGTTGGTGGAATGAACTAAATCGCTTTTAAAGAAAAAATCCTTTTATGTCCACTATATTCAAAATATTTATTTACTTTTTCATCACAAATGTCACAAAATAGTAACAGAAGCAGATACTAGTATTTTGGTCTGCTTATTGCAACTTTCATCAATGTATCAGTCTAGAGCTTCTATTCATAAAAAAATTAAAAATATAATATATGGTTAAATTATATCCTCATGTTTAGTAGACGTCTCCATTGTTGAAAATACCCATTGTGTCTATAAGTACTTTTATTAAAACATCTCAGATACTACAAGTAACTGTGCTTGTAAAGAAGTTTCGTCACATTATCATTTTATAGCTTTACTAGCTGATCCGTCGAACTTCGTCTCTCGGACAGTAGAATTTTAAAACCTCTTATGCTGTTAATGTATCTTTCCATTACTTTACTGATTACTTGGCAGCGATGAATTCATCAAAAAAATTCTAAATATGTTAAAAGCTTTTGTAACGCAAAAATTAAGCGAATGCACCATATCATCTTTTAAATCAGTGCATCGAATAGCGATTGTAGATCTCTCACAAACTATGGTTTCGACATATGGAATAAAAAGTGAAGCAAAAATAACTAAGATGACTACTTTAAATTGATTCCACAAATTTACAAAAGCTGCCCTCGCGACTTGTAGTTCGTCACTTCTCGCTAGTCTGGTGATATTATTTAATCGTGTTCAGGCCCGTACCCAGGATTTCGTTTCGGGAGGGGCCCAAAGATAAAAAAATAATGTTACTGAATATTGCTTATACAGCTAATTCTCGGTGTATCTTTTACGGGTGTTTTTAACAGACACTTTAAACTTTTCCACTGAAACTGTTATTGTATTACATTATTGTCTGAGATCTTCTAAATAATTATATATCAGTTTTTGATTTCGGGAGGGGCCCGGGCCCCTTGGGCCCCCCCTCTGGGTACGTGACTGATCGTGTTTGATGAATGTTCGTAGCGTGACAATTTCGATTAACAATTTAGCGATAAAACTTTATTTTTACTTTTAATCTAGGACTTCTGATCAGTCAGTAATTATTTAGTAAATTTTTGACATATCAGAGACTCGGATGTTTCGCATCGCTAAGTTCGACTCCTTTGGTAGAAGGTAAAAGTTTAGATGCGAAAAACCTTCTCCTTTTACGTTAAAATACGTTACCTTTGTAGGGTCAAAATTATGAAAAAAAATCATCATCTTTGCGATTTTTTTCAGAATTATTGTTTAACAAAATAAATTCAAATGTTTTGCATGATGAAAAGCATCATTCAAACAACATTTTGAAATTTTCCATGGAAAAATATTGAGAAATAAGTCGGTGAAGAGGTATTTTTAGGACGCCTCTTAAAAATCATGATTTGCGGTGTTCACTGTATTTCAGCGCAGACTAATCAGAAGTGAACAAATCAAAGCAGCGTAGTTAGAGTAGAAGTTTTTCTAGACTCCAACGTCTCTGTTTGTTTTTTTTTGAATTTTTTGAATTTTTGGTGGTTGTTCAAAGTGAAAACTGCGACTTTTTCACGAAAAAATCCGCCGTTTTGTAGTTATAAAACTTCCCCAAAGTACCAAACAACGAAAAGCAAAAGCAAACGGGTCTGGTTTTTTATGTGTAGAAAGTGCGTGCAAAATTTGAAAAAAAATGGTGCAGTAGATTTTGAATGACGATGGACACGGACTTTCAAAACCTGTTTTAGAGGAAAACGCTTTCAAAGTTTTTTGTCTATAAAATCAATGGAAACAATTTATTACTCAAGGGACTGACATTTTCAAAAAATCATATTTTTGTTCTTTTTAATTTGTTATAATGAAACATTTCAAGAATATTTTGTCAAGTTTTTAAGTCAATCGAAGCAGAAATCTTAAGCCTGTGTGCCGAGCTTTTACTTTTTCGCAGTATAAGGTGAACAAAGATGAAGGCCCATAACTTGCTGAGATTTGCTCCGATAGGCTTGAAAATTTCACAGAATATTCTTGAAATGTTTTACTATCAGAAAATACAAAGAAAAAATAGTTGATTTTTTAAAAGTGTGTAAAGATGATGAAGATAAAATGAGTATTTGTTGGACATACGAAAGTTCAAGTTAACATTCCTTTAAATATTGTTTCCATTAACTTTTACATGGACACTGAATTCGTTTAATAGTTTTATCAAGAGTCGTCTCATTAGTCGACACCACATCATTTTGTTTAGTACCCTACCTACGATTAACGAATGGTGGAGTTCGGTACTGAGAATCTATATCAGAAAGTTTTATATGAAAATAATGTGCAATTCTTCTGTTATAGCGGAGTGAACATGAGGAGTGATTGTATCAGTATTCAGCTTATCGTTCGAGTCAATGCATAAAATCTCACAACTAATGATTTTCAATCCACCAGAATTTATCCGACGCGAACGAACTTCAGCAAGCTAAATGCAAGACAAACCTCTTTGTTTGATCTCATTATTTAAACAGGAGAATCATATCATTGATTCGTACAAAAATCGTTCTATAATGTGATTTGTTCAACTCACGCATACAATGGCCAACATTAATCATCTAACTGATTACATTGCACACAACGCTTCTTCTGGTAAACAATATCAGAAGTTTTGAATCTGTTTATGGTATAGCTAGAACACTCATATGTGTTCCATCATTAAATCATTTGGCAAGCAATAATGTTGATACCCAATTGAGCACGTAGCTCGGAATGACGAACCACATGAATCAAATATGCATGTGCAAATTTTACACAAAACAACTCGTTGCGCGCCAAAAGATTCTTTCAACGATCTAGTATTCCTTTCTTCGACGGCCAAACACTTATGCAACTCGTTATGCACCAAACACCTATCGATGATCTAGCAATCATTGGCGACTTTTTCAGTGGAGAATTCCATTGTCCATACAAAACAACTTCATGGATTTTTCCCACTTTATTTAAACTAGTTTTTCGAATAGATGTATAATGAACCATGAACATGTGATGATACATTTCTATTTAATTCAATGATAACATAATCAATAGGAGACCTTAGACGAGGATCAGTAATGTATTTCAATATGTAATAAGTAGCAACAATTAAAAAATCACCATCCCAAAATGTAATGTAATGGCTAATTATAATGACATTACTCGATTGTAAGGACTCTTGATGATTAACTAAATCAATCAATCAATTAAGCTAAGAAATATCAATGAAACGATTTGGATTCATTTCAATTGCCATCAGCATAACTACCTATGAACAAGAACACTTCTGTCTTCCTTTCGCTCTTGCTCTCTCAATTCACTCTCTTTCTGTGTGGGCTGTCGGCATGGTGCGAAAAACTCGGTGAGGAATATCGGTGGCAAGCAAATGGATTTTATCCCGGGTCCGGGATTCCAATACATGCACACGCCGGCAGCTCAGTCATCGCCGATGAGGAAAAAAAACATCCCGGATAGTCCCGGACGGTCCCGTCCCGGTCGTCCCGGTGTAGTGCGAACTGGCTATTTACTCGTGAAACTGGTGTCGGCATCGGTTGAGTGGCAGCAGCATGTGTCCACAGCTGTACTGTTTCCGCCTGAAGATCTAGCAACTCCGATTTTAGATGACAAAATTTATTATCAAACTGGTGAATTACCTCAAAGTTGCTGTCCTCGCGTGTCTGCCTTGCCTCTTCTTTAATTTCAGGATCCTCTTCAGCACCACCCTTTGAAGCTTCGTCTTCCTGCAGTAGCTCAATTTTACAACGAACGTCATAAAATTCCTTTCCAACCTGTTCCAATTTCTGAAGACGAATATTGAGTTGCCTAAGGTCACGCTCTTCATCGAAGTTTTGGATGAACCGATCTATCAACTCCATAAAATGATGCAGTTGCTTCTCACGTTTGAGTAGCGCCTTCAAATCACCAGACATCTTGCAGTAGATTAATATCACACTCTTCACAGAAAAAAATAATGACTCACTTTTTTAACAAACACCATCGATCAACTCGACGTTTCACTTCGCGGACCGAAAGACAGACTTACAACCCAATTGACAGCAGCAATGAGAAATAACGAAGAAAGATCGTCAACTGAAAAGCCAACAGAATCTCTGAGACCAATGATATGAAATTGCATACACAACCCGTGCTACGTGCTAATAAAGGAAAAAACTCGCATGCATTTTAAAATCTTTATTGACGTCACACCTTGATAGGCCACATGCAAAAGGCCACTGAAATTCATGCACAACTTCACCGATTAATCCTCCTTGCTGTCTTTTTACTGCATCTGAATCCGCGACGCGTGGTTTGCAGTTGCAATGGCGTCGAATCCCGCGTCGGTAGCGTCACTTAAACTTCGTCATGGCGAAAATCTTTTGTAATCACTATTGTCTTCACGGTGTATTGTGGTCGCCTTTGTTTCACACAATGTCAGAAATTTATCAACTTTTTCGGGTCTTTTATCCGCAACTGTCCAAGTCTTTTCAAGCTGTCCGAGAACCTGTCCTGCACCGTACTATCCGCCTCGAAGGACCAAAATGTTTTTGCAGATTTTCGGACACTTAATTTGAAATAACTGACACTGCACTTTAACTAATCAACACAGTTTTTATTGAACCGAAAAAAAGGCGTCTGAACTGGACGGTGATTTATTTGAACTGAGTTATTTTTGTCTACTACACATGCGATTGATCGAACTGATTTGAAAGGCCTTTTCGATTAGGAGAAACTACCTGATAAGAGAGATTGTGAAACAAGTAGAAATCTGAGATGTGTGCAAACGGGATAGATCTAACATCGATCTATACAGACTAGGGTTGTTCAAGATAAATGGTATGCATCCTAATTCTGCTTAAACAAATACCACAGTATTAAATATTGATATGAGAAAGGCATCATTACACCATTAGGTGGATTAAAACAGGTTTTTTAGATTACACGTTTCATGCATTTCTAAGACATTTCGCACCAAAGAATAATTCTTTAGTTTTGCGATTTTTGTACGCGGTTTTTCGAAGTTGCGTAACTTTGATCTGTAACAAAGAATGAACAATTTCGCTGTAGGTAAAAAAAACAATTATGAGATTATTTTGGTTATAAATTGAATGACTAAATTGACCGCCTTAAACAACAACATGCACAAATATGTCTCGCTCATATTAGTTAATTGAAATAATGGTTTATAACCATCCATAGTTAGTGTCTGTTTTACTAGCAAACAAAACATGTCTCGTAAACCCACTGCGCTCAACAACTTAAAATATTTCGTTTTTCCATGTATTGGTTTCACACGATATGCTTTTTTATGCTTGTTCATACCAAAAATTTTAGAAAACTTCAACTTTGAGTTATTTTTGGATATATCATACTATTGAAAATTTTATCATAAATTACTGAACATATCTATGGTATGAAGAAGAAATTATGTTGCTGCCTTAAATGCAACAAGAGATTGATTCTTTTTTTTGCCTATTCCCAACGAACAACCTGAACAGACAGATCTTTCACAATCTGAAAGACTGACAACATTTCATACGCCGAATGTTCTCCAATACAAGTATGTACTAGTCCCAGTTCATAAATCTGTAACATCGTGTACTTTCCTCTGAATGACACTCCAGACAGAATGGGGCTACAGACAGCAAGCAAAACCAAAGATTGGCGGAGATACGCCCGAAATGGGATTGCTGAAAGCTTCATAAATATAGCTTGCGCGAAAATTATCCATTTCCCCGTAACGTGACGGAACCGTGAAGAAGCATGTCTCCTCCGACAAAAGACCAGCCCGAACGGAGTCGTCAGTCAGTTTCCTTTGAAATGTCTGTAGTCTGTGATTGGAATTTTGATGTTATATCATCGTAACATCGGATAATGACTACATGCCATAACCAACACAATTTTACCACCACTCTTACTTCGAATCCCTATTCGATGAGTCCGAACGTTCGATAGTTTCACGTTTGAAATGGTAGTATAATGTATCCATAGGATTACGATGATGGAATACCCGGCAACTTGGAACTTACTCATCGGTTCGGATTGTTACTTGTATTTGTCACTTATCGAACCCATGACCTACCATGGAATCTCGTCCCGAAAGCTAGCGGCTTCCCAACAGTCCTACAATCAGCGTTTTCATTCGTTGGAAGCACGGTTCCCGAAGAATTTCTCATGCATCAGATTATATTTCATTCCCTTCGCTTCCGACAGTAACCTACACAAGGAATGTTCTTCCAAAAGGCCTTCTTTCAAATGGAGCATTTCATTTCAAATTCCTTTTCTTTGCACCACCCACCAGCGCCTGTTTAAGCTTCTTTCGACGGAACAAAGGATTCCTGTTTCCCCCTTTTTTTCCTCGTATTACGTCTTACCACTCAGGAAGGAAGCTTTCCTATTCAGAATCTTTCCTTGACTTTCCCCTGAACACATCTTACACAAATATAGGCAAACAGCTGGTTGGCGAGAGTAAAGTGGCGAGCGTACACGTACAATGTCCGTGTGCGGTGGGTTGTGACCCACCCCCTCCCAAAAACCCCAACTGAATGTGGCAGAGAAATTTTCCGCGAAGTAGGTTCAATCCCCTGGCAAGGCAACACGTACTGGCAAGGGCGGTGGAGGGCTGATAATGTTTTATTGCTTGCCAACCTATGGAATTATTTCTACATCAAATATTTATGAATACTTCACATGATTTTTTTTTAAGCCGTAGACAAGCACCGCAAAAACGGACGACGTAATATGATTGAACGCGGTTACAGTACAGCAAAAAAAAAAACGGAAGAAACAGCTAGCATCGAAAGTTCAAACAAATATAAACTGATGGATGCATTATTGATTATTTACTCGATACCTCAGAATCCCCCTTTTTTTAGTCAAAAACAAAACATTTATATTATGCGAGACCCCTGGGCACTTCTGATCCAAGTAGCTTTTCCAACTGAATTAGTTGAAGAAAAGGTCCTTCGAAACAATGTGCATTTCTACAACGATGCTAGGTGACAAGTCGTGTGAATTCATATTTTCAAAGATTACTGAACTTGTAGTTTTATGGATCAGAGAAAAAAGAAGGAAATTTGCTTTGGTGAACAAAGTTTGGATCACAGCAAACCGAATCAGTGCTGAGTTGAAGGAAAGGTTTATTGCTATTTGAGCAACGCCTGCTGTGATGGTGTAAAACAAGCAACTTTACTTTCGTATATTTGCGGAAGAGATTTCCCACGTGACCATTCGGTAATAAATTTCGTTTGTGTTGTCATCTACAAATTCTTGAAATACCTCTCGTTTAACGTACAGTGAAACAAGAAACTACATGACATTCATTAATAAAATCACATCAGTCCGATTTCATAATAAACCCGTACAAGTCGCGTGTCTCAATGAAAATTATATCCAAAGCACATAACATTATTATGTTTATTAATCACCTAGCTGACCCGTCGAACTTTGTCTCGTCCAAAAATTATTTGTTCGAATTTATGTTTTCGGACACCAGAATTATCAAACGACTAAGTGGTTAAAATTTCCCTTCATTATTTTTCTGATTACTTAACCGACAATCAACGGCATAGAAATATCACCAAAAATTAATGTGAAGATGTGAAATACTTCTGTTAAGCATAAATTGAGCAAATGCACAGCAATTGCCTCGGGTAATCGAAAAAAAGTTTACTTGCCAGAATTTTGTATTGCTAAACTTCAACACAATGTTGAAGAGTTTCTCTTTAGAGTTGTTCATTCAGTAGAGTAGGCGATATTTACAATTTGTATTTAGTCTATGTAAACAAAAGTTCGTGAAAAAAGATTTGGCTTAAGCAGCATACGAAGCATTCTGAACAGTTCGTTTTTAAGGAATTATTAATACTTGAACATTCACACGACGCAACATAACAAATTATAAAGCAAATTCCTTGTACAGCTTTTAAGCAGCGAGAAAGTTTTCTCAGAAATTTTTCTGTGCGTTCAGGTTGCCAAAAAGTGCCACACGTACCTTAAAGCTCTAATTAAGTGGATATTCATCCTATAAAAAATCAAGGAAAATCTCTTAGTTTGACCTTAGTGCTTCTGCAGCACAATCTTTTCATTGATTCATACAAAATTTTTCTGATTTGTTAAACCCACACTCACAACGACCAAAATTATTTATCTGACTCCATTACACACAATCCATCAACTGGTGAACGACATCAGAACGTTTTCTTCTGCCTACAGCGGTATTTCTAGAACACTGATATGTATTCCGATTTTGTAATTTGGCAAGTAATAATTATGATACCCAATTAAGCACGTGTGAAATATCCACACGGACCAACTCGTGCCGCGCCGAACAATTTTTTTAAACGATCTAGTATTCTTTTATTCGACGGCCAAACACTTATGCAACTCGTTACGTGTCAAACACCTATCGATGATCTAGCAATCATTGACGACTTTTTCAACGGAAAATTTCATTTTCCATAGAGAACAACTTCATGGATTTTTCACACGTTTCCGGTAAATTTCCCTAATTTTTTTGATGTACGAATCCGGTGGGGGTAGAAACTGATCAAACAAAAAAAAAACTGTTTTAATCCACCTAGTGGTGTAATGATGCCTTTCTCATATCTCTAATAGTCTCATATATAAATGTGTGGATTTTCGCAGAATAAATTTGTTTGATTTTTGAAAAACAAAAAGGTTTATCCATCAACTAGTATAACCTACAGACTTGTAGGTACTTTCGAAATCGGAATCCGGAAACCGGTACAATCGACGTCGGTTCGAGAGAAGTGACTGGGATCCATTTTTGAGTCTATAGTCACAATATCCGGTCGTCAATCGAAAACCGGGAATCAAAAAAACCGACATCAATTTTTTTTTGCCGTCTACTGACAATGACAATCGATTGGAATAGTTTTGAGGCAAGTTTAGAAGTTTAGTGTACGTGTCTTACTTACCACTTTTAGTAACGGTATAAATATTTTAATAATCTTCACCCTGTAATTCCGCAACCGGATGTCGGATCCGGATGAAATCCAGGAATTCAATATGGGTCCACGAGACCTTTCATTTGAACCTATATTCATTTGTGAAAATCGGTCAAACCATCGCTGAGAAAAGTGAGTGACACAACCCATTTTGGAATATATGACCACTATTTCCGATGCTTCTGGAATCGGATACCGGCAATCAGGATTTTTGTTTGTCCAATGATAATTGCTACCGATTGGAATATTCACGAGGTCAGTTTAGAATTCTTTGATGTTTTTTGTTTCGCCACTTTAAGTGAGGGTATACAATTTTTAACACATTTTACCCTATATGTTCGGAACCGGAAGTCGCATCCGGATGAAACTTTAGAGTTTTGTAAAGGATTATGAGACCTTTCATTTGAACTTAATTTGAATACACAAATACAAAGAACCGCAGAAAGTGTTTGTTGTAGTGGGAAAGGATTACAGTACTAAAACATACTTTGTTGAATCACCCTACAACTCCGACAAACAAGATGATATGTCGTGCTTCTTCTGGCACCCTATATTGGTGATCTATTTCATCTCTTTGATGCAGGTAGATGATAGGGCATTGATTATTGTTCTCGATCGTAGGTCAGCCGAAATATATAGGTCAGTGGAGTCAGTCTAAAAGATACAGTCCACGAGAATACACGCGTTATTATTACACAAATAAATTTTTCGTTTCTGTTCGCGCAAAGTTAAAGTGTAGTTTTGTTAAAAACCAAGTATCCGAGAAAAGGCATAGTGCGCGCGAACATTTGGTCCTTCGAGCCGGATAGACGGTTTCCGGATGCTTGGTTGGACCTTGTCGTGAAACTAAACTTTAATATACAGGGCAAATGTTGGACAGTTAAATTCTCCATACAGTGGATCAAAGAACAACGTGAAACAGTGTAGTGCCACCATTTTCGACGCTCAATCTAACCACTGGATGCCATTGTGAAGCGGACTTGCGACGCCATCGCGAAGCGGACCTGCGACGCCATCGTGAAGCGGACCTGCGACGCCATCGAATTTGGACGACAGTAGCAGCGAAATTATCAAAATTCGGAGACCAGGACTTGAAATATCGGGAAGTAGAATGCATGAACGGTGGCTTGATGCATGTGGCTTACCGGAAAGTTGTGATGGTTAAAATAAATTGTATAAATGCATGCGAGTAATTTTCTTTTGGCGAGTGCATATATTCTGTATATTATCAAAGTTGGTCTCGATACATTCCTGGTCTATTTAAGCTGTCAATTCCCTGTTGGTCCGATCACTTCTGCTGCTATTAATTGGGTTGATAACTGTTCTGTCTCACGAGGTCGCGGTAGTGGAACGCCGAGTTGATACGTGATTGTGCCGAAATAAATGACAGTTACAGTGAAGGTTTTGAATACATTCATTCGAAAGGTTCGATCAGTGTTACGTGTTAAATTTACAATGGCAGATGAAGTGAAAGGTTTATTGAAGCGTGAGAAGCACTTACAAAATAGCTTGAGCTTCGTTGAAAGATTCTTGCAGAATTACAACGAAGATCGAGATTACAGACAGTTAAGTGTGCGCTTAAACGTTCTTGAGAAAGTGGGAGCAGAATATTTTACAGTACGCGCAAGAATCGAGCTTCTGCAAGAAGAAGAAGAGGTAAGGAAACAGGCTAATATTGATCCCGCAGTGAAGGAAGAGGTCTTACATCAATTGGAAGAGACGAACTACCAGATGATGCAAGAGTTTGATGATCGTTTCTGTGCTTTGAAAGGAGAGCTGTTAGACCTGCAGTTGTGTCGAGATTCAATGCCTACAACTCACAATGAGTCTGATTCAGCTAACCAACGTGTACCTATGATATCCCGGGTAAAACTTCCAGAGATACGACTTCCAACTTTCAGTGGACGAATGCATGAGTGGGTCACATTTCGTGATACCTTCCACAGTCTCATTGATCAGAGCTCACAACTGAACGAGATCGACAAATTTACATATCTAAGAGCATCGCTATCTGGTGAGGCACTTCAAGAGATCAATCGGGTCGAGATTTCGGCAGCTAATTACGAAGTGGCTTGGCAGGCATTGCAAGATCGGTACGAGAACAAGAAACTACTTGCGAAGGCATATTTAGATGCTCTTTTTTCCATCGACCCATTGAAGAAGGAGAGTTATGAAGGGCTTAGTCAATTGGTCGGTCAATTCGAAAAAAACTTGCAGATGCTTGAAAAGATTGAAGTTTTGACGACTAACTGGAGTACAATTTTAGCCTATATGGTTTGCTCTAGATTAGATTCATCGACACTACGACAATGGGAGGCGTGTCACAATTCCAAAGATCCACCACAGTATGCAGATTTGATGAAATTTCTACGTAGTCAATGCGCCGTTTTACAGTCGATTTCCGTTTCACCAAAAACGAGCAATAAGGCTCGACCACAAAGGGTTACCGTTTGCAGCACACTCGTGAAGACGTCTGGAAAATGTTTATTTTGTGGTGAGTCATGGCATTCAGCGTTTCAGTGTATTAAATTCCAAAAGCAGTCAGTTCCCGAGCGTATAAACGCTGTTATGAGAAGTAAGCTTTGTCGCAACTGTTTGCGTCCAGGACATGTCGCTAAAACCTGCGAAAGAGGCGTTTGTCACCATTGCCGCCAACGACACCACTCTATGTTACACGTAGAGTCATCACAAGCTGGACCCGTTCCACTTTCGCAGACACGACCTCAGACAGCAATACAGCAACCCCGACAGCCAGTAACTAAGCAAACCAGTCCAAACCAACAAATACCCACTCTACAGAGTAATGAACAGAATAACACCGCCAACTCGCATAACACAACCACACCGTCCAACACTAACGTAGCCACCACTAGTCAAACATGTATCGCACTCCCCAGCACACCTACACGAAACATTATTCTTTCGACTGCCCTTGTTTGTGTCAAGGACAGTCGCGGCAATTCGCTGTTAGGGCGAGCCTTGCTGGATTCTTGCTCGCAGCATTGTCTGATGACGACAAGCTTTTCGAATAAACTCAAGTTTAAAGAAACTCCCGCATTCTTATGCATCCAAGGTGTTGGATCGTCTAAAGAAACTTCGTCCAAATCTGTCAAAGCAGCCGTAACCGCGCGGTCTACCGATATTTCATCGTATGCTGAAGAGATGCAATTCCACATACTACCAAAATTAACCATCGAATTACCGACAATGAGCTTTAATCCATCACAATGGTGCTTACCAGAAGACGCTACTCTTGCCGATCCCTGGTTTCATCAATCCGGTCCGATCGATATGATAATCGGAGCGG
Organism: Malaya genurostris; assembly: GCF_030247185.1. Classification (NCBI taxonomy): domain Eukaryota; kingdom Metazoa; phylum Arthropoda; class Insecta; order Diptera; family Culicidae; genus Malaya; species Malaya genurostris. Next base: position 288,609,161 of record NC_080572.1, read on the forward strand.
AATATTACATTGACCTGCTCGAAGAAGGCCGGTTCAAGGCAACCGAAGAAGGCCCCACACTTCAGAAAACAGTTTTCGGTTGGATAGTTTCCGGTCGTGTTCCTATTCCAGAATCTAAACCCACAGTTTCGACTACCTACGTTTGCTTAACAGCAGACATCCAAGAATTACTTACAAGGTTTTGGGAACTAGAAACATGTCGGTCGCTCAGTACAAATTCTATGGAAGAATCTGCGTGCGAGAAGATCTTCCAAGAAACAACCGTCAGAGATGAGACGGGACGGTTTATAGTTACACTTCCAAAAAGGCAAACAATCCTCAAGCAACTTGGTGAATCCAGAACTACTGCTGTTAAACGATTTATGGGCTTGGAGCGGCGCCTAATGGCAAACTCGGAGTTAAAAGCATTGTACAGCGACTTCATACTCGAATATCAAGTCCTAGGTCACATGAAACCTATAGTCGAAGATTCAACAGAGACCGCCTACTATCTACCCCACCACGCAGTTTTAAAACCAGACAGCACCACTACTAAGTTGCGCGTAGTATTTGACGCGTCATGTCGAACTAGCACCGGATTTTCTTTGAACGACGCATTAATGGTGGGTCCCGTCGTGCAAGATGATTTGCTAAACATAATTATCAGATTTCGTTTACATCGTTATGCATTAGTTGCGGATATCGCAAAAATGTACCGCATGGTACAAGTTCAACCTGCTGACCAGCCTTTGCAGAGAATTCTCTGGCGAGAATCGCCAGATCAACCAATTAAAACTTACCAACTGACTACCGTCACGTATGGAACAGCTTCCGCTCCGTACTTGGCTACAAAATGTTTGCAGCAACTAGCCGAAGACGGAAAACTCACTTACGTTGTTGCCGCAAGGGTTCTCAAAAAGGACTTTTATGTGGACGACATGCTGTCCGGAGTAGACAAACTCGAAGATGGACAACGATTTGTTAGCGAGATGATTGAACTGATGCAGTCAGCTGGTTTCTCATTACGAAAGTGGAATTCTAATTGCAAGGATATCTTACTGCATGTTCCTGTTCATTTAAGAGATGATCGTACTATTCTTCAGATGGACACTTCAACGTCTACCGTTAAAACCCTAGGCTTACAGTGGGAACCCAGTACTGACCGATTCCAATTCAGCATACCGCAATGGAGTTCATCGACAGTAATCACTAAGCGTATTGTGTTATCGGACGTGTCTCGCCTCTTTGATCCGCTCGGTCTTGTGGGTCCCGTTATCATCCAGGTAAAAATTTTCATGCAAGAAATTTGGAAGCTTGATAGTGCCTGGGATGAACCACTACCAGAGGGGATGCAAAACCATTGGCAGGAGTATCGTCGAAACCTGAGCGCCCTTGATGGACTATCAGTACCCCGGTGGGTCGAGATTGGATCCAATACGATCGACCTACAGCTTCATGGATTCTGTGATGCCTCCGAGAAAGCTTATGGGGCATGTATTTACATGAGAACTGTCTCCGATAGTGGATCCGTGGCTATACACCTGCTGATATCGAAGTCCCGTGTCGCCCCTCTCGAAAATCTTAACAGAAAAAAGCAACGCCAGTCGATTCCGCGTTTAGAGCTTTCATCAGCATTGCTCCTGTCCCATCTATACGAGAAGGTGGTCAGCAGCACACAAATCACATCCCCATCATTCTTCTGGACAGATTCGATGATTGTTAAGTGCTGGTTAGCATCATCACCGTCGCGGTGGAAAGAATTCGTGGCGAATCGAGTTTCAGAAGTTCAGCATATAACAAAAGGTGGAATCTGGAATCACGTATCAGGAGTAGACAATCCAGCAGACATAATTTCCCGCGGCATGATGCCAGTACAGTTGATGTATCAATCAATATGGTTTAGTGGGCCACACTGGTTGTTATCTGACCAGATGAACTGGCCTAAAACTTTGCAAGTAAACGAAGAAAGCATTGAACGAACAATGCTTGAAGAGAAGGGAGTAGTTGCAGCTGTTGCAAGAACTGTCATCCATAGTCAGATTTTTAGTCTTCGATCAACATTTACTGATTTGGTTCGACTAACTGCATACATATGTCGTTTCCGTTTTAACGCTCGAAGGTCAAACCAGAATTGTCGACGTCACGGAAATTTAACTGTCGAAGAGCTTGAGAGCTCTGTCAAAACACTCGTTTGTTTGTCTCAGCAAGAATGTTTTCCGAAAGAAATAGCTGATTTGTCTGAAAATCGACCGTTACGAGCCGATTCCTCTATTCTCGCATTGGATCCTCAATTAATTAATGGTTTGCTCTGCGTAGGCGGCCGATTACGGCACGCACATCTGTCAAACAGTCGAAAGCATCCATTTATATTAGACCGACGTCACCCTCTCGCTAGAATAGTCATGGAATATTATCACAAGAAATTATTTCACGCTGGACAGCAGCTAATGATATCAGCAGTTCGTGAACGATTCTGGCCAACTTTCGCCCGTGAGTTAGCGAGAAGTGTAATTCACATATGCATAGCTTGCTTTAGAGTAAAATCACGAATTCAAGACCAATTGATGGCGGATCTTCCGCCAGAAAGAGTCACTCCATGTGAGCCATTCCGACGTGTGGGAGTTGACTATTGCGGACCATTTTATGTTACCTATCCTTATCGCAAAAGTCGTCCTGTGAAGTGCTTCGTAGCCATTTATGTTTGTCTGGTTACTAAAGCGGTGCACCTAGAATTAGCAACAGATCTAACAACGCAAGCATTTTTGGCAACACTGAAACGTTTTTCATCTAGACGAGGCAAGCCGAACATCATCATGTGCGATAACGCGAGAAACTTTGTCGGTGCCAAGCGAGAGCTGGACGAGCTTCGTACGCTGTTTCTCAGTCAGCAGTTTCAAGAACAGGCGATTAAGGTGGCATCTGACGACAAAATCGTATTTAAGTTTATACCAGCTCGATCTCCGAACTTTGGCGGATTGTGGGAGGCAGCTGTGAAGTCGTTTAAAACATTGTTCAAGAGGAGTATCGGAACTAGAATTTTGCTGCATGACGAAATGCAGACTGTCTTATTGCAAATCGAAGCAATTTTGAACTCGCGTCCATTGACACCAATAAGCAACGATCCTGCCGATTTTGAATTCATCGGCCTCTAACAGCAATTCCTGAGCCAAATCTGGACAACGTTCCAGAGAATCGTTTAGCAGTATGGCAACGGACTCAACAGTTTACTCAGCGGTTATGGAAGAGGTGGTCAGAACAATACTTGTCTGATTTACAGAACCGAACTAGGTGGATGCGACAGAGAGAGAATCTAACCGTTGGCAACATGGTTGTCTTGAAAGACGAAAATCTACCTCCGCTCAAGTGGCAGTTGGGACGTGTAGCAGAACTTCACCCAGGGTCTGATGGAAACATTCGTGTCATCACAGTAAGAACAAAGGATGGTAGCTATCGTAGAGGAATTTCAAAAATCTGCGTGCTTCCTATTCGAGACAACTCCAAGTTATCACCCGAAGAGACTTGAACGTCTCCAACGGCGGAGGTCAACATGGCCTCCGCACCCCCAGTTAAGTTATGTATTTTTTATATTTTCAAAAAGCTTATCAGAATTTTCTTTCTCAGTCATTACACGTCAGTTTCGGTCATCTCCCGGAATGCTAGACGCTCCACTCTCAAAGCTTAATTGAGTAACCCGTGCAATTTCCCCACAATATGAGGTATTCTGTTTTGTTTCGGTGGTGGTCCTTGTTGGGTGTCGCATGTTAGCATATGTTCCAGTTTGTAATGTCCTGTAGAGAGAACGCATACTAAAATTTCCACATCACGCTTGATATTTTGAGGTATACTACGTCCAGGCTGCAACAGAGGGAGAAAGGGCCAATTCGACCTCGAGATTTTACAACGGAGTCGCTAACGAGCATGGCCAGTTCGTTCTAACGACTAAAACATCGTAGAAATCCATCGCAGTGAAACCTTTTGTAGTAAACCAAAAATCAACGCGCCATCGAAGTTCATCGTACCATAGCAGCATGAATCAGCATATCACCATCGATGACAACACCTAAACTGTCCGAATATACGAACAGCACATTAATGATCCAGCGGAATGTGCATTGAAGGATGCCCCATCTACCATTCTAAATCGAGAGGCAGAATTCTACTTCTACTAGTAATCTCAACAGAGATTAACACCAGTGATCATCACAAATGAATTTCGGTCAAGGTCGTTCGATCATACCAAACTGTAGTAGTATGTAAGCTGAAAATATTGTTTGTAAGAGATTGAATTATATACTAAACACATTTGAATTGAAGTAAGAGTAGGACAAATAGTCGTTGAAATTCAAAGTTGAGATTTCAAGGCGGCCGGCGTATGTTGTAGTGGGAAAGGATTACAGTACTAAAACATACTTTGTTGAATCACCATACAACTCCGACAAACAAGATGATATGTCGTGCTTCTTCTGGCACCCTATATTGGTGATCTATTTCATCTCTTTGATGCAGGTAGATGATAGGGCATTGATTATTGTTCTCGATCGTAGGTCAGCCGAAATATATAGGTCAGTGGAGTCAGTCTAAAAGATACAGTCCACGAGAATACACGCGTTATTATTACACAAATAAATTTTTCGTTTCTGTTCGCGCAAAGTTAAAGTGTAGTTTTGTTAAAAACCAAGTATCCGAGAAAAGGCATAGTGCGCGCGAACAGTGTTGTGAGATTGTTCGATATTATGCATATTTGAACACGATTTTTTACTAACATGAAAACAAACATCATCATAGTTTACGACTCATAGAGCGACTGAGGGTTTGTTTTTTCGGTTCAACTGCGATTTCATCAGGGGTCATATTTAAATTGTATATATAATCACTGGTTCACGATTACTGATCCGATATTTTTAATAGCGTAATTTTGTTGACCCTTGGTTAAAAAGCTTCGATAAACATTTGAAAATGACAGTAAAATACCATAGTAACAATACAAGTTTTGAGGGAAGTAAGCCTATGTAAACATATCACACAAAATATAACGTTACTTCCATTAACTTTAATGCTACGTAAGATAAGATTATAATAAATTAAATATATTCTTAGTAATACATTAATTGATTTTTCAAATTTCAAGATCTACTCGATATGCAACAAAATACCGCGATTTCTTTCATATTGCAGCTTAGGATTAATTCTACATAAACAAATATTGTCATAGTTACGACGCATGTAGTGATTCGACGCTTGTTGTTTTGCTTCAAATAATACTTCTGTATGAAATGTTCAAAACGACGAATGTAACAATGAAAGATTCTCTTTGTTTATTTTCTCTTTCGATTATTACGGTACTGTTAGCAATCCTTCACTCCAATTATTTACAGATAATAATAACTAAAGCTATTATCTTTGAATCTGCACTGAAGAAATTACTGAAAAAAGCAGAAATGTTTCGCAATAATCGAAAGAGAAAGTAAACAGAAAGAATCTCTCATTGTTACATTCGTCGTTATGAACACTTTATGCAGAATTGAACTACAACTGACGGTGAACCAGAATCATCGAGAGGTCCTATTTGAATGGTACATGAAAAATCATAGACCATTCCATTTTGAGTTTATCTTTGCTAGAAATGCGTCTGATGCGAGAACACTAAGCTTTTTATCAGCCAGATCGCAAAACTCGTTATTGTAAAAAAGGGATTAGTTTTTTTTCTAATTCGATGCCAGGACGAATCAAACGAGCTTCAACATTGAGGAAGCTCAAGAAATTGTGTATTTCACACGTAAATTCTATTCTGTAATTAGATCTTAAATGAATTAGTGCAATTTGATTTTTTCGAAAATTGTGTAAAATGACGAATTGTATTTATTTATTTTTTTTAAGTAAGACGCATTAGTTTGTTATGTTCTGTATGATGATGATGGATTTTTAATAGTTTGTTACATAGTTAAAAAAATTAGTTGTCTAAAAAAATATGAGCCTCGCGCGCGCAAAGCAGGTAGAGGTAATCTGGAAAATGAAAATGACTGGAGCTGGATATGTCCTCTTTTAGTTTTGAGAGCTTTAGCATTCTACGTGTCAAGTTCGAATCTTGACTTTGTAAGAGATGAGTAATGATTAATTGATTATATTTCGGAAACTATTCGGGATCGGAAGTTATTGATGGAATTGGGCTTGGCTCTGCTCATCCGAAGTCTCGTTACTCCATCGTAGCTGATGTTTGTAGCGATGAACTGGTCCGGCGGGAAGGGCCAGGTGAATTACTGTCTGATACTGATAATGATATCGGGTTTGATTCCTGATTTGTTTAAGGATCTTCCCGGGTAGGAAATTTTCTTGAATGTTTTCTTGTTCTCAGTTGTAGTTTAGACGGAGAATCTATACCTGCTGAATTAACCAGATCGTTTTATATTTAGTTAACTGGTTGAAATATATTATGCCAAATTTATTATCATTTAGATAAATCGTCCAGCTCACACCTTTGTAATGGTATGAGGCGGGACCATCATCATCATCATCAATTGTGCTCGAAACTGTTTCAATTTGTAGGTCATGTTGGTTAATAATGGTCAGACGTATTGTTTTTAGTTATACAGGACCCGTCATTTATTTCAAACCGATGATCTTCGGTTTTCGGTACCGGTAATTCCAGAAATAGTTGTCAATAGTATTTTGATTATTCTACGGCTTGTATATAGGAGATAATGAATAATACGAAAAAAACAACATTACACCACTAGGTGGATTAAAAATCTTCTCCGCATGATCTTCCTGGCACTGGTTGAAGAAATTAATGGTTTACTTTTGGTGCCAAATTTTTCCGAATGCAAAAGCTCTACCAATTTCGTAGGTTTGTTGAAGGAAATATTACCGTGTTTGGAACAATTTCCAATTCAAATTAATTTAATACTCGATTCCTGGGTTGCCTCTTATGATAATTTGCTAACAACATCGTTTTCTTGATTCATAAAGTAAAACATAGAAGGCGCTGATTTCTATTGAGTTTTGCTTCATCTGTCATCCGTCAGCATTCGTTTCACCCTATCCAGCTCATTAGTATTTTAATTTCGTTGTACAAATTTTACCGACAGTCCGTTGATTGGCCCTGTCAGTTTGAGACTTACTGTGCCCGGATTCATTTGAAATTACGTCTCGTAAATCAATTTAGCTAAAGTAAACTGCCAGAGAGAGGCATGTTACTCAGCCAACTGGCTACGGCTGACACTGGGTTTACCGGTTTGCCCAACCGAAATGAACCGCAGAAGTAAAACACCGCGGGACATCGTGTCGTGTCGTGTCTGAACCCGACCCGGTTTCAACCTTGACTTCTGGATAACCTCCGATAGTGGATTGGTAAAAGGGCACGGAAAAACTATGAGCAGTAGCACACTTCTTCCATTAATGTTATTACTATTGAAAATGTTTTGATGGGCTTGGCCCCGATACTTACGGTTTCGACCGGCTCTGGAAGAATTTTCTCGAACTTGTGTCCCAGCAGCAGTTCCTTGGCGCCGGCTTCGATCGTGCCCTCCCCGTCACCGATGCTGGTCGCCTTGCAGGAAATCTTACGCGACAGGTACTGAGGCGAGAACTTGGTCCTGGACTTGGTGCTGTTTACTTGCGACAGTTGCGATTTTTCCGATTTGTTGTCGAAGGATTTCTGATTTTTCATCGATGTGCGATGTTCCGCCGGACCCCTCCCATCATCCGCTCCCCGGCAGGCCTCCTCGTACGACGACGAGTCATTGACATCGTCTAGTGAGATAGGAACTATGTTGGGCGTTTCGTTGATGTTTACGATACGGTTTTCATCGTCGGAATCGAATCTCCGCTGCTTTACAAACTGGTCGGATTTGTGGGGCTTGCGAAGAGCGGGAATGACGGGAATGGTGGTGGTGGTTGGTGACATTACGCTATCCTTCGGTTGATGACTTTGATGACGGTGATTATTACCCTGCTGCTTTTCATTATGCCTTCGCTTTCGGAGTGCCTTCTGGCTGAGGACCTTCTCCGGGTTGCCACTTTTCCCGTCACCGTTATCAACATGTGGTGGACATTGGCATTCACACTCGTTGCCGTCCGTTTTTGTGCTATTCTCCCTATCAGCTGTCGTTAGGATATTTTCCGATATGCTGAAGAAATGGTCAGCACTTTTTTCCGCCACCGTCGTTTTGGGATTCCCGTAACAGACGGGCTTCTGCAGGCTGGAACAGCTTTGCGTTTTGTAGCTCTCCTGGCTCATTTGCGGTAGGGCACAGTTCCGATCGTAGTACGACGACGAGCTTTCGTTCACCATCCGCATGATCTTCTTGGCACTGGTGAAAATGTTCAGATTCGATAGCGCCCGGATGGCCGTTCTGGTGATCGGTGGTGTCGTTATCAGATCGTTGTTCGATGAGTTCCGGCGCTTCATGCGGCCCTTCGGTTCCATGTAGTCTGCCAGCTCGTGGTCACCATTGCTGCTCGAGGACAAATCGTCGTAGCTCAGCGTTTCACATTGCCGCAGCAGACTGTCCAGCCGTTTGATCTCCGACAGCTCAATGCAGGAGTTGGCACGCAAGCTTGTCTCCGACATGGTTCCCGGGACCACAACATCATTCACGACACGTGGCAGTAGCAACACGGTGGCAGCGTTGCAGGCGTCGTTTGCATAATTTGCCGGAATTTCACTTAATTTTTTCGTTTCCCCCTGTTTAGTAAACGTCTTCTCTTACGATTTTTTTTTCACGCTGTTGATGTTTTTCAGTCCGTCACTCAGTCAGTAACCCGCACACTTTGTTTTTTTTTCTTTCTTTCTTTCTGTTTTCGAGGCACACCTATTTATAATAATGGCGCAAGCTTATAAAAAAAAGCAGAAAAGTGAAAAGTGGAACTGATTGTGGAGAAAGAATGTCGGTTTGTTTTTTTTTTCCTATTGCCAACGATGTGATAAAGAGTAGAGCATGGATTTCAGTAACATTGCTTGTATACAGCACAGTAAAATATTGTTATTGACACATTTCGCACCAAACCGTACGGATTCGGAGTTGGCAGCAATCCTATCCGGTTTCAATATAACTTTATGAACATGTAGACTTTGTCACACACACACACAAAACAATTTGCATACTTTGTTTCTGCAAATTTGATCAGGTTGTCCTTTAAAAAGGGTCAAACTTTTATTACCGATTTACACCCAACTAAATTTAAGAGGGTTCGCAAAAAAAGTTTAAGTTATTTAGAACTTATTTCGCAGAAAAAAAAATTTGTGTAACGAATATTGTATATTTTAGAAATGGAATTGATCAAATGATATGGGATTTGATGAGTAGATGTCATAAAACTCTGCTCGAGGGTCAGTATCTAAAGAGGAAAACAGACTGGAAAATGACGTGCGAATATAAATATGAAATGAAAACCACGTAAAAGCTACCGTAGTGACGGGACTCCAACCCGTAGCTGAAACACACGAAGAAACAGTCAAAATTTCAAAAATCGCGACTGAAGTTTTCCACAAGTGATTTTTAGACAAAAAAAACTGGCTGCTGGATATCGGCATAGTGACATTCGATTCCTTCAACCATACACTAATATGACCTATAAATTTATTTACGATTCTCTATGAAGATTTGAATTTTGGAAAAGAAATGTACCGGTAGTCGGACTTGGATAAAATTCAGCAAATCATTTATGGGACTATCAATGGTTTGTTTGGTTACAGACTCCCATGGTCTGCAAGCTAGAGAAATCAATATAAAGAGGTAGCCTATGAAAAAAAATTCTTGAAACTTACATTTTCACACTAAGCACCCTTTTTCCGGAACCAGGTGTTTAAGCCGAATGAAAATTGGAATATTGTTATGGTTTCTTGAAACCATTCATTTAAATCGAAGTTTGTCAAAATCGGTTCAGCCATTTCCGAGTGAATGACATTACTTTCATATATTTGATGCATATCACCCTGTAATTCCGAAACCGGGAGCCAAATCAAAATGAAATTCAGGAACTTTGTATGGAAACAATAGACCTTTCATTTGAATCTAAGTTTGTGAAAATCGGTTCAGTCATCTCCGAGAAACTGCAGAATAGTTCAGTACTGATTTTTTGCAAACGCGATTCTCACCAGCGATGCCAACCCTACGGATGGATTTATCCGTAGATCTACGGATTTCAGTGTTTTCTACGGATCTACGGATGAGCCTTTTAAAATCTACGGATTTTTCCTTATCTCTCTGGAATTTTTTATAGATTTCGCATTATTTGTCCAGATATCTACGGAGAATCATAAAATCGCGAACTTTTTTCTGATAGGGGCCAATAAATCTGTCAACATTCACCTAAAAGAAAGATTTTGAATGATTCGATGCTCACTAAGAGTCATTCGTAGCATTAATTAAAAAGAAAATGTTTTATCTTTCGACTGATGTTAAAATCAATAATTCAAAATTTATTCATTAAAGTTCATATATTCGTCACCGATCACTCATCTTTGGAATCCTGTCTTTATGGCTTAGAGCTTCAAGCTGTTAAATGTAAATATATGCGTATAGGTACACTTGAAACCTAATCTACGGATTTTACTTCAGGGAAAGTTGACATCACTGATTCTCACTGATTCTGATTTCACACTGCAAAAAATCAGTTGTGAAAAGTTCACCAGCGAACATTCTGCTCGATGATTTTCATGAAATAAGCTCGCTCATTCAATATATCTGATACGATTCTCAAACAGAAGATTTTTGGGAAATGAATTTTCATAGCCGTTATATCTCAACCCTTTGTAGAATACATGATGAAACAAATTCGCCGATGAACAAAAACTAAACCTTTCTGAAAATTTTCAGTGTGCGTAGGGTGGTTGATGAGTGGATCAATAGTGGTGCTGTATTTGAAATTCATTCGACACTACCGTGGTGGTGGAGTAATATCATTAATAGAAGCAGCAAGTACTGTGATTAATAATAGTTATGCAGCCGATTGAAAATATTAGCCAATTTAGTTTGAATAACATACGCAAGAATAACAGGAGCCCAGACTTCCGCTATGCCAATTCAAACGCGCCGATCAAACACAGCGCCCACTGTGTGTTCTAGATATGCTGCCAATGCTACGCTCCTGTTACTTTTCTATGAATCAAATTCATGCTAAACAGCCTTTCGTCGCTATAATCACTGTGTGGGTATGTGGAAAATATTATTATTCTGTTCAACATGAACGTGAATCGAAAATATCGCAGTTATTATTTCTCAATTGCAGTCTAGTTGCGAATTTATTCAGTAGAGATTTTTTTTATTGTAGAAAATATACTAATTAAATCTTGCACGAATGACTTCGGAGTCGAACTGAAGCGTAGTGGAAATTCAGTATCGAAAAATCATCGTAGACTCTTCTTCCTTCCGATTATTTCTTTAGTGATATTTCTGTGGATGTGAATTCGTCATCAAGTTTCGTTCGCACAAAAAATCACTTGTGAACTTCGAAGTTCAGAGTTTTGTGGAAGCTTGTTTCATGAATGAAAATATACTAAGTGATACAAGACAAAGTTAAGTTACGATTCCATACCGGTTACCGTATTCGTTGTGATTCAAAAAACAAAAACAAATACAGCGTCGATTGGAAGATTTCCTACATTTTTCCGGACAATGACATTACATCGATAAGTAAAGAAAAATTACTCAATTTGAAATGAGACAGGCTGCAGTTTTTGTGTGTCTCATTTCACGAATGGACAATGTATGGAACTAATTTGATACTATTATTCTGCTGAAGGAAGTATGTTGATACGTTAAAGTGTTTAAGAGTTATGCAGTGTTTTTGAGTTTTTTGAAGGTATTTTTAAAACTAATTTAAATAAGTTAAAAAAAATAACACCCTCCCAATTTTCTCTCGAATTTTTACTTATTTTATGATCTTTCAGGAACCGCATAGAATACATTTTTATCGATCTGGCATCTAATGAATATTGATATTTGAAGCTTAACTAGTTTTTGATGAAAAAATAATTATAACTTTTTACTGGTAGCTCATATGAAAAAGCTTGGTTAAACAAAATTGTGCGCAATGATTAGTACAACAACTCTTCTAAAGACAACTTTTCCGTAGAACGTTTCACAAAAAAATTAGAACAACAAAAGTTAATTTTCAGGAGCCACCCTACTTTTATTTGGGAAAATTGATGTACCAAAGATAAACTCAAGATTACGAAGTATCATAAAAGCCTATGAAGCATTTTGGGTCACGGTTCGTGAACCGATGAACTGTTTCAGAATATCTGTTGATTGACCCCTCAGTCTGTAAGGTTCAATGAGAATGCCGGTATCCATGATAACCTATTTATTATTTACAAATAAAACTAGAAATGGAAAAAGCAAAACATGGGTCGCAGTTGTGTTGTTAACGGCTGTAAAAGCCGACAAAGGGATTCAGTATCATTTTTTAAGTTTTCTGACAATTCAAAATTATGGGTAATCACAAAATATCAATTATTATTTATGTATGCAACTTTCCATAACAATTTGAAGCGCTGATATATGGACCACATTTTGTAACTCGCCTGAGTTACTTTCTGCAGCAAATCACTCAAAAAAAAAATTATTCAAGACATTTCCCGATATCCAGTTTCAAGAATCCCAATGATCCTTCCAAAGGGTTAGTACAGAATGCACTAAAATATACTAATTAGGAGCGTTCTCTAACATAATCAAGCGTTGTCACAAAACAAGGTTTTCATTTCACCACAGACTTAAATCAAATTCCGTACCAACGGTTTATACCAGTGATTACGATAATTCAGTTCTCGGTACGCAAGAAATTGAATTTCTAGAGAGTGACGAAAATGAAGTTCGCCTTAGTCTTGTTTTGAATGTTGCGTAAGTAGACCTTTGTCATCTCAGTTATGAGTCTCAGTTAAAAGTTGTATACCCTAGATCGAAATACTCATTTGACGAATTTCAACCAAATAATGAACATGAAACCAGACAAGATGATCAGCATATTATTGTGAGTTTTCTTTTATTGAGAGTCTGGAATCACCCAGCCAAGCTGAGACAATTTGATAATGCGTGTTACCTGTTCAAGCGACCAAAGAAGAAAGAGGACGAGTTAGTTTGTTGATCGCTTACTACGATTAAATAATAATAAGCGTGGTATCGCCATGGATACAAACAACACATTACCATGGGTACAAAACATCACACTACCTCGTGTTATTTCCAGGGGTGTATTGTTGTGACTAGTTTGCTTCCAACGAATGTCTAAATATATTTAGGAAGGTATTCACAACCCCACAATTATGTGAACCGAAAGTGAGAAATCCTTAACAATTCTATTTGAATAAAATGCAATCTTGTTCTGTTTACTTTTTGTAGAATTAAATTACCGAATGTTATATCAATTAGAAAAACGAAAAAACTATATCCTTCAAGAAAAACTACAGACTGAGAGAGAGAGAGGACAAATCGAAGATTGAAATCATTGGAACTAAAAAAATACCAACTGCAAACAATTAGGCAAAATTTTAAGAAAATAACATTTTTCAGAATTTATAACGATCAAATCATCGAAGCTGTTAAAAACAATCCGTTATTGAAGGAATCTTTGGAAAATTCATTAAAAAACAAACACGGAAGGAGAAATAAACTATCAAGACTTTTTGCAACAAAACAGAAACTCACTTCAACAGCGGGCTATAAGAGCATACGATCATTCAAGTTATTAATATTACCCCATCCAAAAACAGTGACAAACTGGGAGCGAAAAGTTTCAGTTACACCTGGATTTAATTATGAAATCATCCGTCGTATGACGCAAGTTGGTTTTGATATGGACCAAAAAGAAAAAGTTGTAGCCATTTTGATCGATGGAATGTCTATTAAGCCATTAATCGAGTATAACTCCAAAACGGAAAATTTTTTTGGATTCCCAGATGATGGAGATGATCGTAAACATATACAGGAAGAGCAATGTTTAAGTTTTGCAAATGAAGGCATAACAATAATGGTTAGAAGCATCTATTTAAATTTCAAACAAGTACATCTTCACTTTTGATGTCTCTAGTCAGAATAGTTATTTCACGACATTCTACAGGTATTCGGATATTTCCTAGCCAATTCAAGTCTTGGAAATGAAAAGCAAGCCGAAATAATTGTACATGCAGTTAGACTTTTGAGAAACGCTGGATTCTATGGATCAGCATGCGACAAACTGTAAAATGGTAGAACAATTGAGCATTAAGAAAGAAAACCCATTTTTCATGGTAGACTCGAAACACTTGATGAAATCATTACGAAATAATTTATTTTCTAAAAATTTACTGTACGATGGCAAAATAGTTTCTTTCCGATACATAAAACAATTATTTAAAGCTGATATAAAAAATGTGCCGCACATGGACCCAAATTTAACTAACAAGGCGATTGTACTGCATGCGTTCGGTAAAATGAACGTGAAAACTGCAACAAGAATATTGAGTAGAACTACATCCAAAGCAATGGATGCTTATATCCATTTGAATATTCTGCCAAAAGAAGTGCTCGCCACTGCTGATTTTATCAATCAAGTCGATGGGTTATTCGATCTTTTTAACTTGAAGTTCGAGGAAGACTCTATGAAGGCAAGAATGTTTCCCTACAAACCCATACTTATTAAACATACGATTTTAATTGTTTTTTTAATTTAATTGCCATCTCAGAGACTTCGGAACATTGGAGCTTTCTATTGAAGATCCAGAAAAATTTCGAACAGGTTATGTTTGTTCCTAAAACATCATTTGATTCCGGTGAAGTAAGGCAACTATTATCTGTTGAGTATCAAGTAATACAAATCTTAATATGTGTTAAAATATTCCTCTAGGCAACGCAAAACTCAATTAACAATTTAACAGCAACACAGAGAATTCCTCCTTGCATTAAAGGTTTTTTGAATAATATTCATGCGATTCGATTGTTGTGGAGAATAGTACATGATGAATACGGATTTTCACATTTATGCATGAACAAAGTTTGTCAGGACGCATTAGAAAATACGTTTGCTGCAGTTCGAGGATCTTGTGGATGTAATGATACCCCTACTAGTCACCAAATCGGTATTGCGATCAAATATTCCAGTGTCCGTGGAACATTGGATAGAATCTACGGTTCGAATTGTGAACCAGATCAAGCAACAGATCTTGTAAATACAGAGGAAATGGATTTAAAACTACCATCGGATATTTCTAGAAATGTGAAGCCAGGGATATTAAAAACAGATTTGAAATGTTTAGAAATTAATAGTGATATGCCTGATATTCCTGAAACCAACGCATTAGTGTACATAATAGGATACGCCTCTTCCAAATTAACGCATGAACACTGCAAACAGAATATCAATTTACCTCTTGATAGTATAGAAACACTTCATTCAAACTACATATTTTGTAAACTAAAACATTTCACAAAAGCAGCAGGTTATAATTTTCCGAACCATACATCTTTAGAAATTGGAATAACGTTATTAGTTGCGTTTAAACAGAAATTCTACCATTTTTTAGAGAAAGCCGATCTCACGTCAAAAGTCGATTAAAAGAGTTCGTTGATTATGAAAATTATAAAACTATTCTGTGTGAGAATTGTTTCGACAAATTCACTTCATGTGTATTAAATACACTCATTAAAGGCCAAATCAATAAAATGATGCATAATTTCTCCAAAAAACGCACCATGGCACATCGAAAACGAAATGGGAAATCTAGAAGAATAGGTCTAGTCGGCCAATTGGTTAGTCAGGAAAATTACTCCAATTACTCAAAGTAGACTAAACCCATTCAATTTTTTTTAATATTGTAACATAGACTTGTAATACACTTTCTTCTACAATCATTGAAATTTTTATTTAATTCTTTTAGTTCAAAACAAAGTAAGTACCGTGATAATCAAATGTTAATGTTGTTAACCTATTACTTCAAAAGATATTTCAATCAGCTGTTTTATTTCTCAGCAATTTCCCATATATACATTCTGGAAATGATTACGTTTCATCGGTTCTGATTCCTATTTATGTACTCTATGTTCCTTGCACCACATTCTACTAAACAAATAGTGTCAGAGTGATGCAGAATTTATACATCATATTCGGTTCATATGTTTTAGGAAATTTCCGAACGAAGAAAACCCACCGTTATTCTTGCCGTTATTCAAAGAGAATGTTTTTATTATCCTCGGCGAAATACCTAACACTAATAAACAAAAATGCAAAAATATGCAAAAAATACCATACAATCGTTTTATTATTTGTTGAATGAGAAAAATGTATACATCAACTGAATTTAGGATAATATCTACATGATAAACAAACTAAGCATTGCTTAGTAACATTCAAAACGAATGAATAGTTGAAGTTCAAGGCTTTGACTTTTGACAGTGAACCGGATTCATCGAGGGGTCGTATTTAGCTGGTACATACAAAATCACCGACTACTCCATCTTGAGTTTATCTTTGGATGTACCTCGATCAAATGAAAAGCTAGAGAGGTGCTGTTTTCAGCAAAGTTGCTCAAAATAAAATTGTAACATTTTTCATCAAAAGAAGCGCCATTTGATTACAAACAACTTTTGTGAAGACACCAACTACAAAAAACTAATATTCAATAGTGAAAATATTTTTGTCACGCTAATTTCCCGTTTCAGACTATAGTGCAGTGTGGTTTGATTGTATGGTATGAACGTAGCTTAACATATTGTGGACAACAACGCCAACAAAACAAAATGCGTCGGTTTCAGGAACCAGCTTCCAAAGCAGGGGGTGATTTTTATATGGAAATATGACTGATTTTGTGAATGTATAGTACTTTTTGGTAGGATTTGTCAATTTTCGTAAAAAATAGGACATAGGGAAACTACAATGAAATAAAATATACTTCGATGTTCTCTTGAGTTTTTGAAATAGTTATATTCTCATTACGTGAACGCATCGCGATGGAAGTATCATTTTCACTCATATGTTTGAAAACTCAACGCCTACTGTAATGTACAAACGAATGCGAATGAGTGAACTCATGAACCGAATAAATTTCACTCAACCCTATACTGAAATGTTGATATATCGTTGCATATTATGAATTTAAATAATCAAAACTTAAATCATAAGGTCGGATACAGTTTTCACAGTCGAGACAAATGTAGGTACTAAAACTAAAGAGTTCTACATTTGTCCCAAAGGTATATTCCGCTAGAGCAACTCAACTGTTGACAATGCAGTGAACGAACGAAATTTATTCCACTCAAGCAAGATTAGGTCATTAGCAAGTCTTTACTTCCAATAAATTGAAATCAAAAAACGTGGAGAAGTAATATTCGTGGCGAATGGAAATAAATTCATTCTTAATCCCTTCCCACCCCCGCTTCAATAACGAAGGCTAGGCCAGTTATTTCAATCATGCAGATCGAGCTGCTTGAAGTGGTAGCAGAAGAAATGCTAAATGCGAAAGGAGAGAAGCGTTTATTTAATTTCTGAGCTGAATATTAAATTTAGCTGACCGGTTGAGTTGAAAAGTATTGACCCTTTTTCGAATAATTTTGTTAAGCATAAGTTTCATTCATAAAGTTATTTCAGTTAGAAAATCTTAGACAGTATCAAAAGATTGTGCTTCTTGAAGTACCGAAAGCTGACGTTCAGATTGGCATGTGAAAAGCTCTTGTCCGTTTCCGTCCTCTGTTTCTTTGTGTCATATTTCAAGTGCGTCGGGAACGAACAGTAGCTGAAAGGATGAGTATTAGTTCTGACAGCAACCTAGGAAATCTAGCCAGACCAGATGCCCGGAAATGATTACTCGACGACTAAAAACTATTTCCCCAATTTACAACGCTCGTAGCTGATTTGCTGAATAGTTTTAATTAATTATATTTCATTATTTCGAAGCGTGAGATGCTCTGTGACAAAACACGCCAGTTCTGATCTGGATACATCTGAAGCTTAAATTATGGAGGAACAAACAGTTTTGAAGAATTTTCAAGTTTTTGCTTCGTCGCTCTAAATGACGAAAATTTCAAACACACCCTGTAACTCCAGAAACCAGAGGACCATAAGACCTTTCATTCGAATCTAAGTATATGAAAATCACTCTAGGCATCTTCTAGATAACGAAGTGAGTTTATGGACGTTTTGACGTGAGTTGCCATTGCTTTTGTAACCGTACTTTTGTGTTTATCAATACAACATCTTGGTTACTTTTAGTAGTAGGCGGTGGCCAGCATTGACAAATAGAACAAGCAGCTTCCACATGTGAATTGTTATTGCTTTGAACTCTGGTTTACTATTGCCGTTTTTCATTGAAAAACACTGATGGCGTGGATTGCTCTGGTTTTGCACTTTCGAGCAGAAATGGCAATGAAACACCGTCAAAAATTTCTGCTCGAAAGTGCAAAACCAGAGCAATCCACGTCACCAGTGTTTTTAAGGGGTTACACCAAATACAAATTATAATACGGAACACTTCGACAAATTTTCAAGGACACATTTTGCATCGTGCGGTACACTGTCATGACACACTGTCAGAGTGACAATGTACTTTAACGAGTTTTCTATGAAACTAGCAACACTGAAGGGTAAGAACAAGTTCACCATAGTTACTGTTTATTATAGTGAAAAATAAATAAACAAACAGTTTTTATCTGATAATCAAGATCACAAGCGAAATGTAAGTTAAACAATAATCTAGAATGGTTAAGCCACCATGAATATACTACTAACTGTATTGATATTTGTAGATTCGTGGGTGTTTGTGTTCATTTTTCATCTTTTGTGCTAGTGCCGGTGATATTTAGACTGATTGTTGCAGTTTAATACAGCAACGATAAACATAAACAAACAAGTTTGTTTTGCACCGTAGCAACTAGCATAAAGCGTTGCCAGAAATGATCTCCTTCCACATTTTCAAACTATCGCAATGAAAGGGAGTAATTTGCTAGGTTTACTTGTTCAGGCTGTGAACCAAACATTGGCGGTTCGTTTGTATGGGACTTAGGGGTATTATTATTTGTATTTGGGAGATTTATGGTAAGAAATGCTTGTCGAAAGTTCATCAAGGAATATCACAAGGGCGAGATCGTTGGAGGAGATGGAGCGGCTGAATATCGATGTGGTTCTTAGGTTGAAGAAGCCGCCCAATGTCCTCCAGCTGCGTCCCATCGATAATTTCTGGGCCAACCTGAAGCGTAAAATCTACTGCTACAATTCTGTCGCAAAAACTGAGGATGGCTTGATAAATAAAACGAAACGAAACATGCCTACACGTATGTTCCGGTTAACAGCTGGAAATTCCACGGAAAATTGATCAAAAGCAATTCTCTGTCTTAGCAATGTGACAACCTGATTTCAAAGGCGAATGTAACTCAGCCCTCAAAACCTCGGTTCAAAAGTTTGCAGAACCTTTGTTCATGGGAAAGGCAAAGAATTCGCGTGTTGATAACAGTTTTTTTAATGAGGAAAAATTGCTCAAGGAAAAAAGGGGTGATAAGAATTATCACCACACTGCAACAAGTAAATCCATTTTCAATCATGCTGAATTCAAACGTGCCGAATCCCGATGATGCACTCTTCTGTTCGCCTAAATGAAGCTGTTGTTTCGTCTCAAAAGTTAATTCCATCGTTATGGAAACTGGAAAAATGAAGTTGCTGGTGATATCAAAAGGAATTGTATACTAAAATTTGATTGAATATGACAAAAAAGTGCAACAATCTTCCACCATAAGGAGTGTATCGATAAGTAGTTAGCAACATTCAAACAGTTATTACTCTGAAATGGCTTAATTTTTTGTAGCGTGTTTCTCGGTGACATGTTTGTTTACATGTCAATAACAGCTGCGCAATCGATTGGTTTCGGTACGGTTTATCGTTTCAATGATGAGTCGAATTGATCCGGAAACGCGAAAGAAAATTCTGCACACTTGGTGCTCAGAAAGTGGTGTCACGTACAACGAAATTGCAAAATTGGTGAAAGTGCACCACACCAGTGTCAAAAATATTATCGAGAAGTTCGGTAAGACCCTTTCCATGAAGGATTTGCCCCGATCCGGTAGGAAAACGGGTCCCAGCCAGCCCGACCGGGACTTAAAAGTGGTTGAGTACATCAGGACGTCGACGCGGGATTTAGCCAAGCAGTTCAACATCAGCATCGGGATGATTCAACGGATCAAAATTCGGAACTCCCTGAAAACGTACAAGAAACAGAAGGTGACGAAAAAGTCCCTGGTACAGCAAGTTCAGGCCAAAACAAGAGCGCGAAAACTGTATAACCGGATTCTACAGAATAATGACGGATGCATCCTGAAACCTACGCCAAGGAAGACTCTCGAGTGCTGCCCGGACCGCAATATTATACGACATCGATGTACCAGGACCTGGACGACGCTGATACCACGGTGGCGATGAAAAAGTTTGGGCAGAAGGTGTTGGTCTGGCAAACAATTTTTACTTGTGGTTTGCGGTCGCCAATTTTCTTCACGAAGGGCACAATTAACGCCAAGGTGTACGAGGAAGAATGTTTGAAGAAGAGAATGCTACCACTGTACAGAAAGCATAAGGCTTCTCCTCTCTTCTGGCCGGATTTGGCTTCAACCCACTACGCCAACTTCGTTCTACAGTGGTTGTCAAAAAATAATGTACAATTTGTGGAAAAGGACATCAACCCACCGAACTGCCCGGATCTTCGGCCAATTGAAAAGTATTGGGCAATTGTAAAGCGGTACTTTCGGAAGGAAGGTACAGTGTCCCAAAACATGCAGGAGTTCGAAAAAAAAACTGGACAGCTGCCGCCAGGAAAGTCACAAAAGTAACTGTACAGAATTTAATGAAGAATGTCAAGTTCAAAGTGCGAGCGTTTCACCGAAACTAGGATTTTCTTCAATATAATCAGTGAAATGCATAAAAATGTAATTTGTCTACAATATATCGAAAACTGATGTCAAAATATGTTTTTTTTTGCTGTTTTATTCAATAATCAACGTTGCTAACTACTTTTCGATACACTTATTCGCCCGATGTAGCCTCCATCGACTATTCTCGGTTCTCGGATTTAAAAATACAGAAGCTTACTGTTTTTGATCGTGAATATCTCTTGTTGTATCTAACGAATCAACATAATTTTTGCTACATGCCATCGGAAATATGATCACAATTTTATGATAAAATATTCAGTTTTTTGACATAATCTCAAATAATTCAAAATTAAACTTTTCTGAAATGTTTGGTATAAACGAGTATCAAAGAGGATAATTCATATGGCGCGTTTGCCTTTCTCGTATTTGTGAAGCTCATAGCTCAGTGATCTGTGAAAGGATTTATATAATCTAACTACCAATAGAATCGAAATTTTTCAACTTAAACGTGAATAGCGAAAGCATTGAAGTATTTCAATAGTACACTATTGAAAAACCTGTCTCATTTGACCCATGTCAACACCAGCCAATCCGAACGCGTTCTGAGGAAGAGAACAAAATATCTGCTGCTGTACAACAAATCGTTCGAGAAAAATGTTCCGAACAATGCTTAATATAGTAGTGAATTTGGTCCTTCTGAAAAGCAGGAATTAATCCCGTACAGCATCCTGATAGTTTCTTTCAATGAAATGCAAATCCGGAATGAAATAATCGAAATCAAAATTATGTATGCGGCCATTTTTATAGCCGTTAGCACCGCCCATTAGTGAAAAAGCTACAAACAAAACCACGTAAAAAGAAACCTACATAAATTGGATCTGTTTGGATTCTATCGCCACTGCGAGCAGATGTGTCGTTTGCAAAGCTAGTTTCGCTTCCGACAAGAGCGATTACGTCACAGCTGCTAGTCGTTTGCATTGGGGCAAAACTACCGAAAAAGGGGAAAGCGGGGCATCACACAAAATCTGCCGTTCTAATGGCTCTAAAAGTTTTGCAAACAACTATTATTATTTCTTCTTCGCAAATAGAAGGTAAAAATCCTCAGTTTAGTGCAAATCTAGAACAGTTTGATTAGATTTGTGCACTTTTCGCTGTGTGTTGATCGTGACAATTCAAAGCACAGTGCTACTGACCATTATAGAGAATTAATTGAATTTACTCTTTCGTACCAAAAGCATCAGAGTTATCCAAATAGAAGTAGACAAAGTTTGCACCAATGCAATGCAAAAATGAAAGTGTTGATATAGAAAAATTTTTCATGCTAGAATGGGTGTCGTTTGGAAACATGCCGTGCGAATCTGGGTTGCCACGTATACAGATTAATCTGTATTTTTATTATAAAAATCTATACTCGTTTTTTTTTCTTAATATTTAATTGTGTTTCAGAATGTTTAATGTAACTAATCGGAACTTTAGTTTAGGTGAATCGTTTCAAATTCTAGTAGTGAAAAAGGGAAATGCTTGCATAATTCATACAATTGATCAACTAACTGATATTCGAAGGTATTAAGGAACATGTCAGTTGTTTTTGTATTCACGACATCCAGTTATGTCTTTAACATTACCCACTAGGGTGGGACAAAATTTTGATTTCAGCTCTACCAAACTTTTCCTGTTCCTTTTGCGTCCCATAAGCACCAAGCAAAATTTTAGCTCGATCGGAGAAACTATATTTTCGCGTTTGTATGGGATTTAGTATGGAGAAATTCACTTTTTACAAAAAAAAATCGGCTGCAGATCTACCTATGAACTTTAAAAATCAGTGCATGTGTTATTTTCGTAGGAAATTTAACGAGGAAGAAAACTTAAGAAGACCGCAAAACAATTCGACGTTTGTAGAAAGTGTTAATTTAATATATCTAGCAGCAGTGGTGCTAGATATGTTAAGGAATGAGCCACTGTTCGGACCTCGTGCCGGTTTTCCTTTAATAATTTAATTTTCTACAAACGTCGGATTGTTTTGCCGTCTTCTAAAGTTTTCTTCCTCGTTGAATTTCCTACGGAAATAACACATGCACTGATTTTTATAGTTCATAGGGCGATCTCCAGCCGATTTTTTTTTTGGAAAAAGTGAATTTCCCCATACTTAATTCCATACAAACCTTAAACCTCGGGCGCGAAAATATAGTTTCTCCGATCGAGCTAAAATTTTGCTTGGTGCTTATGGGACCCAAAAGGAACAGGAAAAATTTGGTGGACCGAGAAAATGAACCTTTTCATCTTTTTTCCCATACAACCTTGTACCGCCTTTTTTTAGGCTAACGAGAAATCGTGCTTTAAACGCCTTCAAGTAGAATGTATAAATTGATCAATTGTCAAGGTTCTTATGAAAATCCACCTTTCACCACCCAGACTACATTGATTGCATCAATCAAAGTCGTATCGAAAATCCATTAGCCGATAAATTTGCTTCAATTATTCCGACATACAAAACGAATTAATTAAATGTGTGTCAAACGCTTTTGATTCAATTAAGAAGCAATCGTGCGCCTCCATCGTCCTACAGTGGAGTGGAGTCACGTCACGACACCAAACAATGTCGAATGTTTACGCAAATGTAGCAACGAAAAAAGCTATTATCCCTGGCGGTTCCTTCAATGTTACAGTAACAATCCGTGCTCCACCGAATCGCCACAGCAATGGACGGATATAAAAACAAAATCTCTTCGGCTTCCCCGGTGTGGCAATGACATTTTTTGTTTCTTTTTTTCTTTCCTTGATTAATTACAACCCCACCAACTGGACGCTCGCGGCACTGACACCAATACACTTTCACTTTTTTATGACTCCCTATCGAGAGCTTCGTTGTTCGTTAGATCCTGGAATATATCAATGTATTTTTATTGACTCAACGGTTCAGTGTGGCTTCTTTCGTACGACTAAGATGACACCTCACAAAAGTGATTACACTTATTCTATCACACCATAAAACATCCTTCAGCCACTATCAAATTTCAATGCATAATTAATATTTACATACACGAGAACAGCATGTTGCTAAACAAACCCTCCATCCCCACTGCGACCGACCGACCGACCGGCCCTTCGTCATCTTCCCACTATAATGAAGAGCTTTTCTGGTATAATTTATGTATTCGGTTGTGACAGCATGACAAACTCCTCGGTCCTCGGTAGAACAACCAAAAAAAAAGCAACGACTTTCCTTCTGCTGCGGACATTCCTACTGTAGTCTGTAGACCAAACGGTCCGGGTGCCCTTTGATGTTTGGCCACGCGAGGAGGACCGGTCGAATATTCGAATGTGTCGTGTTTTTCTTCTCTATTCGACTGCATGCATTCGACTTTGGGCGCGAGTCAAGTAGGCCATTTGTTTTCCCGGTTACTGCCTGCCAGAAGAATGTTTTATGGATCTGCAGGCAATGACAGAACGAAATCGAAGAAAAAAAAACAGAAAAAATCCTTACTTTGTTGGAACCGGTTTCAAGTTCAAACCGTTGAGAATGTGAACAATTGAACTTTTGGACGAGCTGCCAGGCGGCCAAAATCCTTGATTTACGGAATCTACCACCAACATCCGAGCAGCCGAAGTTTGATAACGAATATTTTATGAGCTGGTAATGACACTGCTTCTCCTGTGTCTACCGTGGCTCTCATCTCTCACTTGGCTTCATTGGCATCTTGGGTTCTCTAGTCTCCAACCGGACGACTGGCGATGGGGATGTAGATTGGCAAAA
The DNA here is from genome assembly GCF_030247185.1 of Malaya genurostris. NCBI lineage: Eukaryota > Metazoa > Arthropoda > Insecta > Diptera > Culicidae > Malaya > Malaya genurostris. The sequence continues at coordinate 288,633,716 of NC_080572.1, forward strand.
AAAAAACATCATCAATTCAATGTGTGGGGAACGCGAAACTTGCTTTCATCATCCTACGCTTGACATTATCCCGAATATTTGTTCACTCGAAATATAGGTCAGGTGTTAGACTTGGCTTCGCTGAAATTTTGGAACGAAACGAAAAAAAAAACAGCAACAACCAGTCCCACCAGACTCCCTCCGGCAAAGATGACTTTGGCAATTAGCCCCTCTGCCAGCCGAGCAGCCAATCTGGCCAATCCCGTATTATATAATGTTGTGCTCTCTCAGGATGTTCAATGTTGACACTATTATCGGGTACAATCGGAATGACATCGCGATGCCGTGTAAGAGCGAGCTGATCGTTAGAAGGCCGGATTCGCTTTCAAAATCCCAAACAATGGCGTCAAACAAGTCGGGAAAATACACAACAAATTGCTCGGCACGTCACACGGTAATCATCACTCGGTTTGGCACGATAGCCGAAGGCTGAAACGTCGAAAATAACACACACACACACTTTCCATATTCTCCACTTAGCACCGATTCACCATTCCTCACCACAGTAAGCCCGCAAAACTGGAAACCAGGGGAACCAGGTCAATCCTTTTTGAATAAATCCTGTTTTGTTTGAAGCCCTTGGCCCCTAGGATGATGCGATGAGCACTTCGCCGAAGGGTTCCCGGGCGATAACCAACCGAGGCGATAGTCCTATTTGCACTGATTTCCTTGCCGTGCGGAATGATCATCATTTGCTCTCATTTTCTTCCCGAGTTGCCCGAGTTTTTCGCTGGTAGTGAGTTCGAGTTGTTGTAGTGCCAGCCCCAGCTCTAACCCGACGAAGAGCGACAACAGAAAGGTTGTAACATCCACCCGCACAAAGCTTCCCGACGGGTTTTGTGGGGGGGCTGCTGCTGCTGCTGCCAGAAATTAAAATGTAGACATTTACTTGCTTCACCCCCCGTTCTCACCCCCTTTCCACAGGTCCTGAATCGGGACATTGTAGTAAAGGAGCAACACAACTACTAGCGACTCACACACGGTAGATTACACACTCATACACAAACGCCCCGGAGTCGTTGTAGGAGCTTTTCACACCTGAAAGTGTACCAACCAAAACTTTGACAGATTCTGCCTGCCGGAGAGAACAAACTAGGCGCCTTTCAGAACTGTTCAACACAAAAAGGCCTTATATGTAGAGCGTGAGAGCGCGCCACCCACAAAAGAGAGAGAGCGACGCAAAACATGTTGTGCTTCCGAGTACAAGTGCAGAGCAGCCTTTATTGTTGTTTGTTACTATTATTGTCGATGTCGATGTTGGTGGCTGTTGCTCCGAGCGTATGACGATGACGACGGCGATGACGACAATGACGATGACGGCGATGATGTTAATAACGACGATAATGATTATGGGAAAATGTCTCTGTCGAAGAGGGTGGGACGAAGAGATACTGTTGTAATCGGGAGGGAGAGTTTTGGATTAGTAGATTGCTATTCGCTATGAAAATTTGATGCTACCTTGGGGGAGATTAATTACTACTATTCGATTGGGCCAGCCAGGAGTCGCAGTTGGTTCGGTGCGAGTAATTATGAATGTGTGGAAAACGGACTATTTTGAGCAGAGGCTAGAGACAGATTTAAATAACTCCCGGTATTCTTTTGCACGTGTAAGATGATATGTTTTTTTTTTGTTCATGAAAAGGTGGGAGGTGGGATAAATCCGACACCCCATGCAATTGGGTTATTTTTTAATTTCAGATAGCAGCAGATACAATTCCATCCATCCATGCCATATCTTTATAATAGGCACATTCGAACCGGATATGTATTTCGACAAGGGGGAAAAGGTTATTTACGGCGACAAGATAATTCTTTTAAATTTGATTCAAAAATGTTTCAATTTGTAGATGATATCAGCTACTAGATGAACGAACCAGTTTTCATTTCCTGGTTTCGGAAGTACCTTGAACTTGAGCTTGAGCGAGCACCCCTGGTTGCTACTCCGTTACTTATCGGGATTAGCTGAAATTGCACAGAGAATTTCTAGATGATCCGACCTGGGACTGGTGAATCATCCTTTAATGTACATCTTCTGGTAACCCCAGAATTCACTGATCAGTACCGGTGCCGGCCAGGCCCGAACGTAGATCATCTAAGGAATGGGAAGGGATGTTAGTCCAACACTTGTTGTATATACTACTGCGCACTCCACAAGTTTCACGGGAGAAGGATATTGGTTGGTATAAATTTCAGTAATTCGCGTATTCGCGTGCGACCTAGTATGTTCCGGTTTTAAGATGCTCGGATGCACCACTAAACACATTGACTTCCCGAGTGAACGTTTCAACAATATCCGATACTGAAGTCCTGGGAAGTTTTACGAAAAGTTCCTTGAAACGTTTTTGCCTTTCTCTATAGAAAGGTATTAGAATTGCTGGAAAAACCGACTTTCGAACGGAGCCTCGGAGATCCATAGTGTTGTATACCATTCGACTCAGTTCGACGAGATCGGAAAATGTCTGTATGTGTGTGTGTGTGTGTGTGTGTGTGTGTGTGTGTGTGTGTGTGTGTGTGTGTTTGTGCACTTTTAGAAGATATTTTAACGCGCTCAATTTTCTCAGAGATGGCTGAACCGATTTTAACTAACTTGGACTCGTTTAAAAGCTACTGCCGGGCCATTGATCAAATTCAAAGATGAAATGGCTGTGACTTTTGGTTTCAGAGATATGATGGTATAAGTGACGTAACCGACAAAACACGTTGATTTTTACCACTCTTCTTTGGGGATCACTTCTAATTTCGTAAAGCGCTATTGTTCAAAAGTTTAAGCACCTTGAAAAATGTCCTCAAGCAAAATTTGAGCTAAATCGGACATGCGTAAGCGACATGCGATCTTGAAAAAGCACCATAGGGGAGAGTACATGAAATTTCCGAAATCGAACTTTTTTTTTGATGCCAAAAGTCTTAAAATTGCATGAAACGTCAAGATTTAGTGTTATCTAAAAAAAAAAAATTTGAAAAAATCGACTTTCTGGGACTTAAACTATGTTCACACTGGCCGAAAATAACATGTTTTAACGATAGTAATATAAAGTTAAAACCGCACTGTTCACACTAGAAAAAGGGTTGTACCTATCTGCGTTGCCAGGTCATTTTTCCAAAAATCTGTATTCGGCGCAAAAATCTATTTGTAGCATATCGGGATCAATATCTCTTCTAGATAAGTAGTAGAAAATGTCACCAAGAGGTGAGCGAAAAAAAAGGTCCCACGACAACCTTTTCTCATATCTATTCAAGCTAAAAAACATAATCGGTACTTATCTGTGTGATCCGTGAATTATCAGTATTCTGGGAGTACATATCTGTATTGTGGTATAGAGGCCAAAAATCTGTATAAATACCGAGAAATCGGTATACCTGGCAACGTTGGTACCAGTTTTCAGTTTTATTTTATTATGATTACATGGCTACTTTGATGGAAAACTGCAGTTGTTGAACAGCTTGTCAATTGACATAGTCGAAAAGTGACGGAAAATGCTAGCAGGGTTGTGCTTTGCTGACAATTATATCATGTTATTTCGGGAAAACATGTTTTAATGTGACGTTTCTGAGTATGGAATAACGCAAAAGTAAAACATGTTATTTCGCTTAAAACGTGAAATCAGAGTTAAAACTTGTTTTAACTCATAGTGTGAACATAGTATTAGACAAATTTTGATATTTTAGTCCCAGAAAGTCGATATTTTCTAAAAAAAATTTCGAGATGACACTAAATCTCGACGTTTCATGCAATTCTAAGACTTTTGGCATCAAAATTTTTTTTTATCTCGAAAATTTCACGTATGGTGCTTTTTCAGGATCGAAAATTTTCAAACCTTAACCGCCGGGCAGCACCCCTTACGCATGTCCGATTTAGCTCAAACTTTGCATGAGGACATTTTTCGAGGTGCTTAAACTTTTAAACAATAGCGCTTTACGACATTAGAAGTGATCCCCAAAAAAGAGTGGTTAAAATCAACGTGTTTTGTCGGTTACGTCACTTATACAGTCATATCTCCGGAACCAAAAGTCACAGCCATTTGATCTTTGAATTTGATCAATGGCCCGATAGTAGCTATTAAACGAACATAAGTTTGTTAAAAACAGCTTTCAAGCAATATTTTTTCTAAACTGATCGTGCGAGCATCTTTTCCATGAATTCTTTTCGCAGAGTTTTGGAAATAATTTATTCGAGTAGTTTTCTGATCAGCGTTTTCGGACAGTTTTTTCCAGGAAGAGTTTCGAGCTGTTTTTCAAACAGACTTTTCAAGCAGTTTTCAAAGCCAAATAGTTTTTTTGAGTAGTTTTTCGAGTAGTTTTTGAACATATTTTGGAAACAGTTTTAAAAGCAGTTTTACCAACTAGCTTTCCCCAGTTTTTTCTAAACAGTTTTTCGGAAAATTTTTTGAGCAGTTTTTGAGATTAAAAACAACTGAAACTGTTTTTCCAATCAGTTTTGTAAACAGATTTTTTCAAGCAGTCTTTTGAGTAGTTTTTCAAACAGTTCTTTCAAGCAGTTTTTTCAAATATTTCTTCAATGAGTTTTTCGAGCACTTTTTTGGAGGATTATCTCTGACTGTTCATTTATTGCTAATGACACTCTTCAATGTGAGTGCGTTCGAATTCAAACAGAGTTCATTCATATAAATAGAATGAAATAATATCTTTGGTTCTACTTTATGCATTAAATATTTTTTCCGAGCACTTTTTGGAACCGCGTTTTGTTCTGATTTTATAGTCGTTTTTCAAGCACCTTCAAAAGCTGGTTTCAAATAGTATTTTCGAGCAGTTTCACAATTATTTTGGAGTGATTCTTTAAAATATTTTTATTCGAGTGTTGTTTTCTTGAGCACTAGAAGTTTTCTGCAGCAATTTTTTTCAAACAGTGTGTGAAGCTGGTCTTCAAATGGTTTTCTTTCAAGCAGAGATGTCTATCTCCTCTGTGTGACGAAGAGCAAGCAAAATTTCTCCCCTCGCGCTGACAACTTCAACGAGAGCTCTTCTCTTTCACATTTATACACCACTGTTGTATAAAGTGTGCACGTATCATGAGTGCGTTTGTTTATTTCCTTTTACCTCTTCCACTGAATCGCACCAAAGTGCTAGAGCATTAGCTAATAAATTCTCTGAGGAGGATGCAGATACTTTCAGAGAGGTGTACACGCCGGTGAGCACTCTGCTGTATGGTTTGCGTAGAAGAAGCGTGAACACGCAAAATCAGCAAAATAAAACAATTTATCGTAAAATTTTCGGTTTTCCTTGCAAATTTTTCATAGCAAGGCCAGATCTACTCTCTATTAATTGAAGTTCACAGAAGTGTTCGCTCACCATCACGCGCCAGTGGTCACTTGGGTGTATTTAGACGAGAGCGCGTGTGAGCGATTCATGCGAAGAGAACGTGTTTCACTCGCGCCAGCTGCTTTAACCACAAGCACACACTCAAATGCTGTCTATTCGACACTGAGAAGAAGTGCGCTTTCCTCTTTGTGCGGTGCTTCGTTTTTTGCATCCTCGGTGTGGACAAGAATCTGACTCCAGCGTGTATCACTCTGGTGAAATGCCATCTCTGCTTTCAAGTAATATTTAAATCAGTGTTTTGAGGTGGTTTATCGAAAAGTCTTTTCGAGCAGTTTTTACAATCAGGTCTTTAGTTTCGTTTTTCCAGATATTTTTCGAGCAGTTTTTTTAGTAGCTTTTTCGAAAAGTTTTCAAGCAATTTTGGAATGGTTCGTCTGTTGAGTAAAATTTTAACTACTTTTTATAAAATAAATATCGAAATTTCAAATTTTGACTAAAAGTTTAAACTATTCGCAAAACAGTTCACACAGTAAGGGGCAGATCGCCTAGTATATGCACTTTTAATTCATAGACAATTTATAAAAATGACTATTTTCTTTTGCATTCCAACTTTCCATGAGAGAAAAGATAATGTGCAGTTAATTTAAATTCAATGTCATGAACGCAATGAAAAAAATATCGCAACCAAAGTATCTTGTAATACACCGTTCATTTCATATTAATTTTGTTGATATATTCTATACTAGCGGACCCCTGCACACTTCGTAGCGCAATAATATGATGTAGAAAATCAAAACTACTTATCAATATTAATGATTATTGAAGAAAAATAACATTATAATGCTCTATGATAGTGGCCCAAACCTTTTTATATCGCGGACAACAGGACAAAATATATAAAACCACAGAGAGAGAATCGATTCAATTGAAGATTGCATCGATTTTTGTCGGAATTTGCTTATAATATTATGTGACATTACATCTAATGGTTCTATATTTGTGAGTCTGTGTAACTCATTTGTACTAAACCAGGGAGGACGCTTCAAAATCATTTTCAGAATTTTATTCTGAATCCTTTGAAGCGTTTTCTTCCTGGTGGAACAACAACTTGACCAAATTGGTACTGCATAAAGCATGGCTGGTCTGAAAATTTGTTCATAAATTAAATTGTTAATTGTTTTTTAAACAGAGCTTAGAATTTCTGCTTATAAGAGGATATAAACATTTAATATATTTATTACACTTTGCCTGGATTCCTTCAATGTGATCCTTGAAAGCGAGTTTTTTGTCATACGTTAAACCTAAGTATTTAGCTTGATCAGGCCATGTCAATTCCAAGCCATTCAATTTGAGAATGTGATTATTGTTTGGTTTAAGAAAAGAAGCTCTTGGCTTATGAGGAAAGAAAATTAATTGCGTTTTTGCTGCATTTGGTTTAATTTTCCTGAAAATATTTAAACTTCTTTGTAGGCGACTGCAGATCACTCTTAGATTTCTTCCTGTGGCTAACTTCCTGTGTCGTCACAGAATAGCGATTTCTGACAACCAACGGGTAGATTTGTAAGATCAGAAGTGAAAATATTATACAAGATTGGAAGATACGCTCGAACCCTGCGAAACACCGGCTCGTACGGGTAGCAATTCAGATTTACAATTCTGATAGCTAACCTGAAGAGTACGATCAGTTAAATAATTTTGAATCATTTTGATCAAATAAATAGGAAACTGGAAATCAGACATTTTTGCTATTAAACCTTTGTGCCAAACACTGTCGAATGCTTTTTCTATGTCTAGAAGAGCAACTCCAGTGGAAAACCCAGAAGATTTATTTGCTTTTATCATGTTCGTTACTCTGACAAGTTGATGACTAGTTGAATGTTCATGACGAAATCCAAACTGCTCTGGTAAAAAAATTGAATTCTCATTTATATGAGTCATCATTCTCAACAAGATAATTTTTTCAAAAAGTTTACTGATAGAAGAAAGTAAGCTAATTGGTCGATAACTTGATGTTTCTGCTGGATTTTTATCAGGTTTCAGGATAGGAATTACTTTAGCTTTTTTCCATCTTTTTGGGAAGTAAGCTAATGAAAAACACTTGTTGAAAATTTTAACCAGGAGTCTCAAGGCAACATCGGGAAGATTTTTAATAAGAATATTAAAAATTCCATCATTACCAGGAGCTTTCATGTTTTTGAGTTTCCTAATAATTGATTTAATTTCTTCAAAATTCGTCTCAATAATGTCATCGTGTGATAACACTTGGGTTGAAATATGCTCATATTTCAGTGAGACTTCATTTCCAATAGGACTCACAACGTTCAAATTAAAATTGTGGACACTCTCGAACTGCTGAGCAAGTTTTTGAGCTTTTTCGCCATTTGTAAGAAGTATTTGTTTTCCTTCCTTGAGAGCAGGAATTGGTTTCTGAGGTTTCTTAAGAACCTTAGAAAGTTTCCAGAAAGGTTTAGAATATGGTTTAACTTGTTCAACTTCTTTAGCGAAATTTTCATTTCGCAAAAGAATAAATCTATGTTTAATTTCTTTTAGTAAATCTTTAACTATGTTTTTCATAGCAGGATCACGAGAACGTTGATATTGTCGTCGACGAACATTATTTAATCGAATGAGCAGTTGAAGATTGTCATCGATGATAGGAGAATTAAATTTAGTTTGAGCTTTGGGAGCTGAAAGATTTCTTGCTTCGATAATGTAATGATTCAAATTATCAATTGGTGAGTCGATGTCCGCAGAATTTTCTGAAATAATTTCATGATCCACATGATTTTCAATGTGAGATCTGTAATCCAACCAATTAGCTCTATGATAGTTGAAAATAGAACTAATTGGATTAATTATAGCTTCGTTGGAAAGTCTGAATGTTACTGGAAGATGATCTGAGTCAAAGTCAGCATGTGTAATCGGTTTACTACAAATGTGACTTTGATCTGTCAGAACCAGATCAATTGTAGATGGGTTTTTCACGGAAGAGAAACAAGTCGGATTACTGGGATGAAGAACTGTGAAGTAACCAGCTGAGAGTTGATTATGAAGTATTTTACCATTACTGTTATTTTGCCTACAATTCCACTGGACATGCTTTGCATTCAAGTCCCCTATTACGAAAAATTTCGATCGATATCTTGTAAGTTTTTGCAAATCGCCTTTAAAGAAATTTAATTGTTCGCCGGTGCATTGGAATGGCAAATATGCTCCAGCGATGAAATAAATTCCATGAATGGTTTCAACTTCGATTCCTAAGCTTTCGATAACTTTAGTATTGAAAGAAGGTAAAATTCGATGTTAAATTTGCCGTTGGACAAAAATGGCAACTCCACCACCCATTCCAGTAAACCTGTCAAATCGATGAACCACATAATGTGGATTACTTTTCAATTTGACATTTGGTTTAAGAAAAGTTTCTGTCACAATGGCAATATGAATTTTGGGAACTTCGAGAAAATTATAAAATTCATCTTCACTCGATTTCAAAGATCGAGCATTCCAATTTAAAATATTCAAATAATTATTTAACATCACTGTTAAATTTTAAATTCATTATAATATTATTTGCAAATTGCCATCCGATTTGAAATGCTTCAAAAAGTGATGAAGTCAAATTCATTTGGATGATCATTTGAAAAAGTAGGTAGATCATTTTATTTTCAGTTATATCGCCTAAATCAACTTCATTTAAAGAAGCGAATGGCATTGAAGGAATATTTGTAGGTAGACTGCCATTAGAAGAAGATGATTTGGCCGATCTACCTATTAAAAAAATTGTTTTCGTTAGAAGATGAACTGCAAGGCGGTCCTGTGTTTTGATTATTTACATTAGAAGAAATAGGTGGTAGATTTCTACCTGTTACACTAGCATAACTGACATTAGAAGAAGATGCTGACGAGGTCGATCTACCTGTCAATAAATTGTTTTCGTTAGAAGACGAATTGGCAGGCGTAACTGTTTTTTGTTTTGAATTCGAAGAAATAAGTGCCTTAGAAGAATTAGGCGTGGCATTTGTAACAGTTTTTTTTGATTTTCAGGTATGTTGTGTAAATTTAAAGTCGTTGATTTCACTTGTTGTCTAAGCGAACGAGCGTTTAAAATTTTTTCCCTCACAGGACATTTCAAATAATTGGATTTATGATTTCCATCGCGATTTGAACATGTAAATTTATCAGTCGTTTCATTCATTGGACAAACGTCTTTCGAATGCGATTTATCACAATTCAAACACCGTATATCCATATGACAATTTTTGGTTCCATGGCCGAAGCCTTGGCAACGACGACATTGCGTTAAGTTTGCAATACGATTATGCCGTTTATTATGTTCCCAATAAATTTTAATGTGGGAAATGAAACGTACATTTTCTAAAGTTTTCAAATTGTTAACATCACTTCGATTGAAGTGTATTAGGTAAAGTTCATGGGAAATTCCAGAGCGTGGTTTAGAAGTACCGTTCGTTTTTTTTTTGTTTTTTCATAAGTAGTTTCTTTTCGTTTTTTTTCTGTACCTGTAGCTGTCCCTGAGAATTTCTCACAGCTCAAAAATTATCTTTGGATGGGAATTATTTCGAATACTCCTCAATTAGAATAATCGAACGACCCTCATGATTGCTCGAGATTAGTGAAGTAGAATGGTAGAGTGTTCTGTAAAAATGAATCATCTGACAATTGTTTTTGTTTCGATCTCAACATTTTCCCCAAATCAGGTACACACGTACACTTCGCACTTTAAAGCAGTTTTTACCTGCTCTTAAAAGTTCCAAATGATTCAAGCAAAATACAACCAAATTCAGTTTGACGGTTTATGAGCAAGAGAGTGAATCATTCGAATAGGTAGAAAACATGTCGATGAGTTCCCAAATCTCGGTTCAATCGATGTAATTTAAAAACAGAAGGCAAACGGGATGGTTCGAGTACATTGGACGAACCTGTTCATAGTTACTCAAATGCAAATAATTTGAAATTTCGGAATACTCTGGGTTGATATAATTCGAATCGCGTTTGGGCCAGTTGAAGACGTTTGGACTCAAATAAATAACCGAACTTGTAATATGAAGCAATTGACGAAATTTGGAGGTCGTTTAGAGAAAAATTGCTGCATGATGAGCTTCAAATCCGCGACTTCGATGTCGTAGCACTGCAGGAACTTTGTTGGACGGGACAGAAGGTGTGGAACAGTGGGCATCGAGCGGCTACCTTCTACCAGAGCTGTGGGACAACCAGCGTTATACGAACGGGATTTGTAGTGTTGGGCAAGATGCGCCAGCGCGTGAATGCTCAGGTAGGCCGGGAGGCAAAGTACAGCACGCGATAACAAACGACAACGGTCAACGATGCGTAAACTTTGCAGCCTCCCGAGGAATGGTAGTTCGAAGCACCTTCTTCCCCTGCAAAGATATCCACAAAGCCACCTGGAGATCACCTGATCAACATACGGAAAATCAAATCGACCACATTCTCATCGACGGGCGATTCTTCTCCGATGTCGTCAATGTCCGCACCTACCGCAGTGCCAACATTGATTCTGACCACTACCTTGTCGCGGTTTGTATGCGCTCAAAACTATCGACGGTGCCCAATACTCGTCGCACAGGATCGCCGGGACTCAATCTCGAGCAGCTACGTAGCATTCGTACTGCAGAGGAATACGAGCAACAACTGGAGTTAGTGCTACCAATGGAAGAGCAGCTTGGCGCGGCGACTCTTGAAGACGGCTGGAGGAACATAAGGTCCGCCGTGAGTAGCACTGCTGCAACCGTTCTAGGTACGAGGTTATCGAATCGAGGAAATGACTGGTTTGACGGCAAATGTCAGCAGTTGGTCGAAGAGAAGAATGGAGCAAGGGCGAGGATGCTGCAACACCGCACTAGAGCGAACGAGGAACGATACAGACAGGCGCGGAACAGACAGAACACGGTTTTCCGGAAGAAAAAAATTAGAGGGTTGTATTCAAGACACAACCGAGCACAATAACATTAAAAATGAAACTTTTCTAGGGTCTTCATAATAAATACAAAAATAAAGATGATAATGATGATGATACACTAACCACACTTCAAAGTTACTCGAAAGCTCAATTTTATATACAAACAACCTAAAGATTTAAACCTGGACAAATGAAACTATTTTATTTTATGATTATAATTTTCGAGAAACGTACAAACTTTTTTATTTGATTTGATTTATATCGTTTATTTACCCCCAGTTTTAACCTAATAATGGTCGTTCACTGGGTGGACTTTTTAATTTTATAAACAGTTAATCGATCCAAGAGAATGTTGTACCAGTAATCTCAGCAATGGTGTAATTTTATTAATCCTTCAAAATCGTCGATAATCTTCGGAAAGTGTCGGTAAATAATATGGTAACAATACGAGAAAGAAAACATGTGAAACAGTCCGCATAACATATTAAGTTACTTATTTTCGCTTTGGCATATTAGGAATATACCGAATGGATACGCATCAAAATTCAGAAATTTTGTTCATATCGTAACTTGATGTTATTATCGCATGAATGAACATTGTCATAGTTACAACGCGTGTGGCTATCAGACGCTTATTGTTTTGATAATAAATAATAATTAAACTGTACAAGTGTAATGTGTTAACCCTCGCTCAGAAAGTATAAACTCCACCTACAGGTTCGACACTAACATCCGCCCGATTCTCTCGATCCCCGTCCCTGTCCACCATCTTCATTGGAACTAACAAGATCTTTTTTTGTCACTAACTTTTTCATTACCCCTTCCCTGTCTCTTCACCATATCGATGGCAACTAATTAGATCTTTATCGTTTTCAAACATTTTGTTCCCACATCCCCTTTTTACCCCGTTTCCACAATATTTACTTTTTTTTTTCATTCTCTTCCGTAACATCACCATCATCGTCCACGGAAGGCCGCCCCAGTCGAAAACCAGCATGCGGGCCACCCGCCGGGCCTTCGTAGCCTGGGGGTGTTTCCCGCGGACCCACACGGACCGAAGGATGCGGCCAACATGGATCTTCGCCAACGGCATATGGAAGACCCTCATGCAATATTCAATTCACCGGTCACTACCGATCGCTTCTCGAGAATCCGCTACCGCTACATTACATAATGATACTATTCTAGTTTTAAGTTAGTCGTAATTAAGATTAGTAAATACCCTTGGCATCTTAGAGCTTAAGCAGTGTGCCTAAAAATTATATTATAATATTGAATAAAAAAAATAATTAAACTGATACTGGCGGTTAACCAAATTCTATGAGGGTTCCTATTCAAACGATACATGTAAAATCGCAGGTGAACTTACCTTGAGTTTATCTTTGATACTATACGATATTGCATCTAATTGTACTGTCTATGTGAGCCTGTGGAACTCAATTATACTACTAAACCGAAGAGACCGCTTTTAGATAAGTTTCAGAATTTAATTTTGAATCTTTTGAAGCGTTTAATTCCTGGTGGGACAACAACTTGTTCAGTAACATTGTCACGTTTTGTTCGTATGAGAATGGAGATTTAGGTATGCAAACCGATCCGTTGACAAATTGAAACATTTTGAAGCTTACAATATTGAAGCTTTGGAATCATTTAAATTAGGAAAATCCATCAACAAATCATCGAGGAACAAGCGCTGCAAATTAGATCCGAAAAATCTATTGCCGATAATTCTAAATTGGCCTGATAGTTACCAGAGAACCAAAATAAAATACTCAATTCAAACCAATTTTTCAATGGGATGCAATTGCGGCGACATTGTTGGAGTTCAAAAAGTTATGTATTTCACACATAAAGTCCGCTTTGTAAGCAAATATTTAGTTAGTTAGTTAAATTTTTTTAGATTTTTTATTTTTTTACGTATTACGAAGATTGTATTTTTTTGTTTATATATATTATTGTGAGACGTATCAAGTTACTATGTTCGGTATGATGATGATGGATTTTTAGTTTGTTTGAGAGTTAAAAATAATGAGCAGTCTACAAACGTTTGAGCCTCGCGCGCGAAGCAGGTAGTGACTATTTGGAAAGCGAACAGGACTGGCCGAAGAGCCTTAGCATTCAGTGTGTTAAGTTTGCTCTTGACCTTGATCGCAAGGTTGGATAATAATTTAAGGAATAGATTCGGGAAACTAATTGGGATCGACAGTTGTTGATGGAATTGGGCTTGGCTCTGCTCATCCGCAGTCTCGTTACTCCATCGTAGCTGATGTGTGTAGCGATGAACTGGTCCGGCGGGAAGGGCAAGGTGAATTACTGTCTGATACTGGTAAAGATATCGGGTTCGATTCCTGATGTGATCAAGGATCTTCCCGGGTTGGAAATTTTCTTGATTAACCCTGGATAGTAAATCCGAGATATTTGAATGTTATTTTGTGGTCAGTCGTTCTTTTGAAGAAGAATCTATACCTGCTAGATTAATCAGATCGTTTTCTTTTGTTTACTGGTTAAGATATGTGCAAAAATATTAATTATCATTTAGATCACTCGTTCTGCTCACACCTTTGTAGGGGTATGAGGTGGGACCATCATCATCATCATCAAATATTCAAATGACGTTGTCTCATAAGTTTAAGTTAAATGTTTCCGAATCGTTTGTTTGGTGAATTATATAAATCCATCAACAAATGACTGAGTTATAAGCGTTCAAAATTATGACAGAAAAATATTATGCGATTAGTTTTGCATGTTTTAATTCGACACCCAGCCTCGGGAAGCGAAGTGTAAGGCATTTTTAATGGCAAAATCGACCAACAATTTGCTTTACATGGGATATTTCAAAAGAACCGATAACCACGCTGATTCGGTTCTTCAATAGCTAGATGATATATAAGATATTCAATCGAACACGAAGGTTGTGCAAACAGCAGGAAATTTCACCAACATATAATGCAAAAGCGACAATCCAGCAAGTGAACGCATATACAATCCAGTCATCAGCTCACTGGACGGGCTACTTGTTTCATTCGCAGTCAAACATCAACTAGGCAAAGAAATATTGTGCAGCCTATATTTATAGATTTCTCTTCATACTACGCAGAACGATGCGGTGTTTTTTATGCATGACGCAAAGCCTCCTATGCCGAACAAGAAGTTGACGTCATTTTGTAAAGCAGGGATTGGTGGATGAAAACATAGGTCGATTCCAACAATTTTTTCAATAGTATGCTATTGAAATACTGAAAAGACGTCGTCATACATGTTTAAGTTAAAAGTTTCCGAATCGATTGGTTGTTAAATTATAACAATCCATCAACAAATGACCGAGTTATTAACGTTCAAAATTATGACACAAAAAGGTTACGCGACAATTTTTGAAACTTTTAATTGACACCCGGCCCCGTATAGTGAAGAGTAAGGCATTTTTAATGCCAAAAGCGCCACCAGGAAGACCAAGATCGCGAAGCAATGGAACAGCTGTACCGCGCAAATGGCACACGGAGGTTCTATGAGAAGGTGAACCGCTCACGTAGAGGCTACACGCCACAGGTCGAAATGTGCAGAGATACCAGTGGTAACCTTCTCACGAACGAACGTGAGGTGATCGACAGGTGGAAGCAGTACTATGACGAACATCTGAATGGCGAAGCACAGGACACAGGAATCAATCTGGGTGCACGCTCAGCCGACGACAGATTCCCAGCCCCTGATCTGTCGGAGATAAGTAAGGAGATCGGCAAGCTGAGGAACAACAAAGCCGCGGACAATGACCAGTTGCCAGGCGAGCTGCTCAAACATGGAGGATAGGCACTGGCTAGAGCACTGCATTGGATGATTTCTAGAATTTGGGAGGAGGAGATTCTACCCCAGGAATGGATGGATGGAGTGGTGTGTCCCGTCTACAAAAAGGGCGATAAAGCAAGACTGTTGCAATTACCGCGCAATAACATTGCTCAACGCCGCCTACAAGGTACTCTCCCAAATCCTTTGCCGTCGTCTATCACTAATAGCTAAGGAATTCGTAGGGCCGAACCAAGCGGGATTTACTGGAGGCCGCGCCACTACGGATCACATATTCGCGATAAGACAAGTACTCCAGAAGTGTCGTGAATACAACGTACCCACGCATCACCTATTCATTGACTTCAAAGCGGCATACGACACAATCGATCGGGAACAGCTATGGCAGATAATGCACGAATACGGTTTCCCGGATAAACTGACGCGATTGGTCAAAGCAACGATGGATAGAGTGATGTGCTACGTCCGAGTATCTGGGACGCTCTCGAGTCCCTTCGAATCTCGAAGAGGGCTACGTCAAGGTGATGGACTTTCTTGTATCTTGTTCAATATTGCCCTGGAAGGTGTGATTCGAAGAGCGAGGATCGACACGAGTGGCACGATCTTCCGAAAGTCCGTACAACTTTTTGGAGTCGCTTACGATATTGATATTGTGACACGTAACCTTGAGAAGATGACGGAATCCTACATCGGACTAAAAGCTGAAGCTAGGCGTATCGGACTGGCCATAAATGCGTCGAAAACCAAATACATGAGAGGAAGAGGCTCTAGATAAGAAACACCACGCCTCCCACCACGAATATTGATAGACGGTGACGATATCGAGGTGATTGATGAGTTCGTGTATTTGGGCTCACTGGTGACCGCCGATAATGACACCAGCAGAGAAATTCATAGACGTATTTTGGCAGGGAATCGTGCGTACTTTGGACTCAGAAAAACCCTCCGATCGAGAAAAGACCGGTTGTTCGTAACCGTTCATACATTTCAAATTTCAAAATTCTAAGAAAACTTATATTAAATTGTGAAACTTTGGTATTACGAAATTCTGTCTAGTTTTTGAATAACTGATCAAAAATGCGACGCGCGCATTTCACAACATTTCACCTTAAATTATATGTTTAACTCGAACATGATACCTTGTAAGAAAATGTGTTCGACCCAAACGTGGGGATTGTGAAATGAGCGTGTATTTCCATTGGAAAGATAGACTGAAGTTTTTATGCACGGAATATATATAGGTTTATAGATCCACTTATGCTTATGACAGACATGTGATATCGGAATCACTGTAAACCGTGAAATCACATGTCTGTCACCCTAAATCACGGTGGTATCACGCGAGCATCATGATACAACGGTGATTTCCGTACTACGGTCATTTATCGTTGTACTGTGCAAAATCACATCACTGTTTACTGCTACCAGCACCATTGACGAGCGATGGTAAACTCACGAAACAATATTTCCTTCTCTGAGTATCAAAAAATAAACAACCTTCATTTTATTTTGAAAAAAAAAACTGTAAAATGCTAACCAGCAGCATAAAACTTATACACTTCATCAACCTTTTAGCTTATTTTCAAAAAACAGTCAAACCAAGAAATGTTCATAAATTTGGTGATGTTTTTAAATACAAATAAGGAAAACAATATATTCATATTTGTATATATTCATAAATCAGCACTTTTGAGTTATTGTTTTCTATTCAATAACAAGTAAATTTATTGTTGAAATGGATTTAGAACACATAATAATTCATATTTTGAATGCACATGTGGTAATAATTAACGATAAATATCCAATACATCAATAAACCAGTTGTGTAGTCACAACTTTAAACTCCTCAAAATCCTAATAAAACCATTATGAGATTATATTCCAGCCTAGCAGACCATTGTGCATAAGCGTTATGAAGTTTTAAAATCAGCTTTTTGATAAACATAATATTTTTTATAAAAATTTCGTGATGAATAAACTGCATTTTTTGGAATATGTGTGTGCCATGCCGTTTTTATTGGTTTCATAATAAGAATATCTTAGATTTATTTACTATTTTGAGATTCAATGTTAAAAGTTGATGCGCTCTTATTTTTATTGTGAATATGCGGGTGAAAAGGAAATTATTAATGAATAACTTGAAATTTTGGCGGATTTTGCAAAATTCGGCATGATTTACAAACAAAATTTGGTGATTAATCACTTTTGCGGTACAAATCAGCTTCGTTGCATAAAAAATAGTGCTGGTGTTCCGAACATTAGTTCTAAAAGCCTTTCATACTTCCTCCATTTTCTATTTTTATTTGATTTTACGGTAGAACATCAAAATTGTGGACATCAAATTTTCTCTAAGGCAAATTACATTTAAATAATGAAGGTAAAAATCATGTATCCCAGAACGAACGTGTCATAAATGTACCTTAAAACCTTAAAATTTGATATGAGTGAAATTGCCATCCGAAGAACACTCACACACAAAATTAGTTTTAATTCAGAGAGGCATTGATTATATATGTCATTAATCAGTTACTAGGAATACACTTCAAACCGCGAAAATTTTGGTTTCTATATTATTGATCGTCGGAGCTGGAAAATTAAGTTTTGAGTTGTTTCGTTCCACTGTATATTCTTTCTGAGCGCAAAACATGTCTGTCACGTCATCGTTGTACGCGTACAGCGTTGTATAGAAATCATTGTACGGAAATCATATGCCTGTCGGTGGTATTACAGGGATACAGGGTTGTAAACCATGCGATGAAAAAATTGCAAAAAATAGGCTCCGGTGTTTCAAAATACTAATAAATAGATACATGCACCCAAACCACCGTTTACGAACACTTTTCCTACGTTACCACTTTTAACGTAACTCTTTTTACGAACCAAATCCCAAATAAATTTGGTTTACGAACCAACATCGTGAAAAGAGGTTTCTGTAAACCATGAAAACAATTTCCGGCTCATTTTAAATTCATGGAAACTAGTACAATATGGGAATTTTTAAAAAGGTATTTGACAAGTAGATTCCGGTAAATGACGTTTGAGGTATTTTGGAAAACGAAGATGGCTACTTCCGGTTTATAAATACTCCTTAAAAAGCCTTAAAATATATGGTATTTTCGGAACTTATTCGATGAATTGGTGCCGGAAAACAATGTTTAGGGACGTTCCAAAATCCAAGATGGCGACTTCCGGGTTATGGATGAAAACCCGTACGATATGGGTATTTTCAAAACGGATTTGATCAGTAGATGCCGTTGAACAAGATAGACTCCAAGTCTATCCAAAATTCAAAATAGCGACTTCCGATTGATTGGTATTCTTTGAATATGGTTATTTTCCAAAGGAATTGGGTATTTTCGGAACGGATACGATGACTAGATATTAGAAAAGGATATTTATGTTTGTTCCGAAATACAATATGGCAACTTTCCTTGAAAACCCTCACAATATGGTTATACTCAGAACGGATTTGATTAGCAGGAGCCGGAAAATTATGTTTGAGGTCATTTTGAAATCCAATTCGATGACTTCCGGTTTATAGATATTTCCTAAAAACCCTTACAATATGGGAATGTTCTTGCACCTACTCTTCACTTGCGTTCCGAAAATTGTCATATGATTGCGGGTTTCCACATTTATTACACAAAACATTTTTTACGCGCCAAATCCCAAATAATGTAAACTTTTTAACGAATCAAATCCCAGATAAAGACCCTATTTTCAACACCAATCTTTCTCATTTATTTCAAATGTTCGTACATTTTCGAGTTCCCACGCCTACTACGTGTCGCAACGAAATTCTAGGTCAATAAACGGTAATCGAGAAAACAGTATTCGTTAGTGTAAATTTGATGTATCTTTCTGTACCTAGCGGATGTAATAAAAGTTTCATTCGATGGGTACTCGCTAGGAACCGAACACAAAACTGTTCCAGGATTCGAAGTGTGCTTAACCGTGCTGTTACAGCAGTCTACTTCATGCTGAACCCGATAGTACCTGCCCAGGGGAAGCAGATTTTGCATATCAGCAGGGGTACAATGGTATGTATTGCTTTTCTTCTTTTTAGCATACAAATGATTGCAGGACGCGTTCCATTTGACCCACGTTCGTTCTCCTGCTAGAAGTAAGTCGTTCCAATTATCGAGCTATGCCTTCGCTGGTGGTTCCCCGGTTCACATCGTCAGCACAATCCGGAGAGTCGCCGTCATTCACGGACGGTTGAGCTCCCGGAACGCTGGGAGATCCGAGATAAAATGTTAAAATTTGACCGGAACACAAATCAATAATTTTTCGGTGTTTTGTTTTGAAGGTAAAGTAGGTCACAGATTTATCAATGATTTGTCCTATAATAAATTGACTGAATTGCAATGCTATCCGATTCCCATCGGGGTATTATTCCGAGATTGAACATGTCGACCGTTCGTTCGGAGCAATTCGGTCGAGGTTCATTGCTATTTCATTTCGGACAAGAACAAGGTAAGATTTATGTACCGATTCTCTAAGCCGCACGAACATATCGGAGCACTAGAAGTGAGGAATAAAATGTGACAGTACGGTTTGCTGTAGTGCGGTAAGAAAATCAATGAAGCAAATTTCGGATTACCAAACATAAGCAAGTACTAACTGATACCGACATATGCAAGCTTGGGATGAAACACCACGTGCATTGGACTTTAGAAATCAAAAACATTGCTAAAATGCTTACATAACAAACAACAATACATAAGTCCTCTTGAACTATACAGAGCCCAAATTCACACTTCGCCCGACATGAATTCCGTCCAGCAAAGCTCACATCAATCACACGTTCGTTCTAGTGAAATGAACAGAACCGACAGACTGACCGGCCTGAGAATAGCCACCACTACCGAAAGTTAGGTCCGATGTGCTCCGGTCAGTTCGTCTGAATGAGCATCGAAGTGAGCACAGTCCAAGGCTGTAGCTTTGTCAATCCGTTGCCAAATCCAATTTCCTTCACTTTGTCCGCATTCAGGTGAAGATTTGATCTATGCTTTTTTTTGTCGAGATACGAACAATGAGAAGAAAAATCGAAACTGATGTTTTTAATTAATTTTGCATGCCGTTACCAAGATATATGTATCTGATAGTCAAGAGCGAATTATTCAATGATGTGTGTAAACTCGGAACATTGAAGCATTGTTTGTTTCGAATATTAAACTCAGAGTAGAAAAACCTTACATAATCGTCAATATTTTAAAACTGATCTCAAATTCGAAGATAAACTGAACAAATTCGGAACATTAATATATTGTACACAAATGAGCACCTTAGCTTTCAATCGTATTGGAATAGAAGGCGACGACAATTCGGTTCATGCATCGTTCAAAATGATACCATTAATTTTCTACTCTGCTATCATAGATTGCTTTGGTTTTGCGTTGTCAAGCAGAATTGCATTTGTCGTTCTCGCTTGATACCAAACCTAACCCAGTTTACACCCTAACTGCTGTCAAACTGTTTGTTTGAAGCTAGTTTCGAACCTAGTTTCAACGTTGTTGAACTGAAAATCGAGTCAGTTTCGAGCCTGATTTCTATATCAGGTTTGCTCAAACCCCCGTTGCTAAGTGCGAAATCAAAACAGTTTGATAAAACTACCCTGGGTCAGTTTCAGTTTTCTCAAGCGAAAACCACAATTGTTTCAGTGATTGGAAAGGAAAATTCGAAGAATCAATGATCCAATGTTTTTCAACGACGATCGAAATAAGTGTTGATCCACTTTGAAATTCAACATTTAGGGCAACGACTCCAACAGTCATCACATATACGAAAACCATTAGTTAGAGAGGGAGAGAGATTTCAGATTTCACTTTGATTAACGGTTTTCGTATATGAGATGACTGCAGGAGCTGAAATGAATGGGGGAATCGTTACTTGTTGAGCATTTTTTAAGATAAAATTCTTCTAATGAATTTTTTTCGTGAATACGACTTACTTTACTAGGGGGTGTCTTTTCAAAATTAGCCATATGGAAGAATGGGCAGAACTTAATTGTGAATATCTCGACTTGTTATAACGGTAGCAACATAATGCTTCCACTATTTCATCAAAAATATGATCAGGAATTTAGGATAATGTTTTGAACAGTGTGAGATAACCACAAACAACTCAAAAATAAAGTTTTCTCAAAATTTTAAAATAAAGCGGAAAACTCTTTACTTTCGCTTGGGTTGTTTGCGCAAGGACGACGATTTTGAGGTAGTCAGGCACATATCTTCAACTGAATGCGTATAAAAGGGGAACCGTGGTGAAAATCGATCATTTCTTTTCGTGCGTTCGATGGTAGCAGACGTCGTGGGAGTTAAACCTTCAACCAGCAGCGACGGAGAGTGCACCTTCTGCGTGGTTAAAATCTCAAACGCTCAGGTCGCAACTCTCATTCGCTTGCTGGCCATCAAGGCGAGAAGGCTGCCATCGCGAGAGTTAAACCATCAACCAGAAGCGACAGAGAGAGCACCTTCTGCGTGGTTAAAACCTCAAACGCTCAGGTAGCAACTCTCATTCGCTTGCTGGCCATCAAGGCGAGAAGGCTGCCATCGCGAGAGTTAAACCATCAACCAGCAGCGACGGAGAGTGCACCTTCTGCGTGGGTAAAACCTCAAATGCTCAGGTGCGTGCTGAAACTGGATTCTGGAACTGTATTCCGGAACTAATTTGAGTTTCGAAATTGCTGTTATTGAAACTGGATTCTGAGTCTGTTATTGGTTCTAAATTTAGTTCTTGAACTCAGGATCCAGTTCTTTATTCCAGACTTCTTCTATTCGGTTCTTTTTAGAACCATAATAATACTCCTAAAGAATTATGCGGAAATTTACTTTACTGTACTCTATACAACTCATTCTGGTAGTCATGGCGAAAAATCTTCTTCAAGGTTCAGAGCTTAGTTCTGGAATATAGGTTTAGAATTCAGAGTTTGCGTGCTGAACTAACTCAACTCGTCACTCTTCATCACGAACGCTTTCATAAAAAGTTCTTTTCAGAGTCAGCATTTTTTTATTATAAAGAACTATACTGCTTATTTCATAATATTTAATTGCGTTTCAGAATGTTTAATGTAACTAATTTGTAATTTAGTCTAGGCGCATCGTTTAAATTTCTAGTAATGAAAGAGGGGAAAGTTGCACAATTCAAACTATCGATCTACTACCAATTCGAATTCGGAAGCATAAATAAAGCGTGTCATATTCGTATTCACGACATCCAGTTATGTCTCTGACATTACACACCCGTACTTTTTTTTCGTGAATACGACTTACTTTACTAGGGGGTGTCTTTTCAAAATTAGCCATGTGGAAGAATGGGCAGAACTTAATTGTGAATATCTCGACTTGTTATAACGGTAGCAACATAATTCTTCCACCATTTCATCAAAAATATGATCAGGAATTTAGGATAATGTTTTGAACAGTGTGAGATAACCACACACAACTCAAAAAATAAGTTTTCTCAAACTTTGAAAACAACGCGGAAAACTCTTTACTTTTGCTTGGCTTTTTCGCGCAAGGAAGACGATTTTGAAGTAGTCAGGCACATATCTTCAGCTTACTGCGTATAAAAGCAGAACCGTGGTCGAAAATCGATCACTTGATTCATCTGGAGAAGGGCTCCATCACCATGAGTCAACAGAAAACGATTAAATCGTTATTTCACATAATCATCGAATGGCAAAAGTATAAACCGGTACATCGGGATGTCACACAGTGCACGAACTGTTTGAACTACGGCCATGGAGCGAGGAATTGCCACATGAAAAGTCGGTGCGGGAAATGTGCCGAACCACACAATACCAACGATTGCCTTCTAGATGACATCGCTGTAAAATGTGTGAACTGTGATGGCGACCATCCATCTACTAGCAAATCGTGTCCCAAACGTGCTGAGTTCACAAAAATTCGACAACAGGCGTCCCGTAAACAATCAACGCGCAAGAATGTTCCACAGAAGGATGAAATTAATTTCCCACGGCTCCCACCGAAGAGGGATATTCCAAATTTGCCGCCACTTCCTCACAGCAATCCAAAAAATTCTGCCTCTGGATCACAAAAAGTTTCTTCCTCCAAAGTCCCTCCTGGCTGGGGCAATAATCAACCACAAGCAAAGGATGACTCTGGTGATTTATTCTCTGCTGATCAACTGATCGTCATTTTTGAAACAATGACAACAAAACTACGAAACTGCAGAACGCGGTTAGATCAAATCAACACCTTAGGCAAATTAATCATCGAATATGCAATATGATTGCTCACTCAGGAGCAAAACTGCTGAGTCATCCGACTTTCTTCAAGAGAAGATTGCCGATATTGCTATTTTAACTGAAACTC
Source organism: Malaya genurostris (assembly GCF_030247185.1). NCBI lineage: Eukaryota > Metazoa > Arthropoda > Insecta > Diptera > Culicidae > Malaya > Malaya genurostris. The sequence goes on from NC_080572.1 coordinate 288,657,104, forward strand.
ATCTTAAACCTGAAATTTCTATTTTTATTTCCAATTACAGGATTCACAGGCTCGACAGGACAACTACCAGAGGAGGGGGAGTTGCCATTGCCATTAAACGATCCATTCAGCACAGGCTTCTGTCAGCCTTTAAATTGCAACTCATAGAAGCCATCGGAATTGAGATTACAACGACGATGGGACCCATCATCATCATTGCAGCGTACTGCCCCAAACAAACCAATCTTCGAGATGGTACGTGTGCATCATTGAAGCGAGATCTGGCTATGCTCACTCGACGACAGAACAAATTCATCATTCGTACTTGCCGAAGATTACGAAGCTGGACAGTACAACATCCTCGGTCCGGATCAACCAACGCGACTTTCCAGATCGGGAGTTCATTCCATTTTGCATATATTTATCAGCAACATCGCCATAGACAGCTCTCCGGTTGTCTTCAACGAGCTCTCTTCCGACCACTTTCCAGTAATATTAACGTTGGGATCTATCTATCATCGCACCGACTGGGTCCAATTTCAACAAATCGCCGACCAACTTATTAATATCGATTTGCCACTTGATTCCCCGATGGAAATCGATGCAGCCATATCTTCCTTCCAGCATTCAATCACAGTCGCTCGTGATAGGACGGTTCCAGTACAACATATACCGAGTTCCTCTCTTCAAATTGACAGTGTCACAAAAAAACTCATCCGACTTCGAAATATCTACCGGAGGCAGTATCAACGAACCGGCATTCTAGATAAGAAGACTTCTTATAACAACTTAACTAGGATTCCTGGATTTCTGAGCTTCGCAACAGGAACTTCCAGCAAAAGCTTCGAAAAATTCTCCCACATTCAAAGCCCTTCTGGTCCTTAACAAAGGTGCTTAAGAAAAAACCGAAGCCTATTCCTCCCCTGATGTCACCCCAGGACGCAGCTGAAGGAATACCTTTAATCACACCAGTAGAGAAGGCAAATGCGCTAGGCCAGCAGTTTGTGTGTTCTCACAATTCAGGACTCAACATTGTTAGTCCACATGAAAGAGCCGTTGCTGATAGCGTAGCTGAGGTTGACCAATCAGACAGCTTGGTTCCTGAGGAAAGTAGAGTCACTGCGAATGAGCTGATGGCTATTGTGAAAAAATCCAAAAATATGAAGGCCCCCGGTTTCGACAACACATTCAACATTGAGCTGAAACATTTGAGTATTCGCTCATTTGTCTTCTTAGCTAAAATTTTTAACAGGTGCTGGGAGCTTGGTTACTTCCCTTCAAAGTGGAAGTTAGCTAAAGTTATCCCAGTTTTGAAACCCGGGAAAGATCCTTCCTTTTCCAAGAGCTATCGGCCCATCAGCTTACTCTCTGCCCTATCCAAGCTGTTTGAAAAGTCAATACAAAGGCGAATTCTTGATTCCGCAGATGAACATGGTTATTTTGTGTCGAGTAGTTAAATTTATCTAAAACTGTGGCTCATTTCAAAGTTTTACGGATAGAAAGTCATTTGGGTTTATTTTGCACTGGAAATAATTTTAACTAAAGAATAATATTAGATATTTTCTTTGCAAGATTATTTCCAGTGTCGGAAAACAACAACAATGCAATGCTTTCGAACAGGGTTATTTTTGACAACATCAAATTAACAGCTCAAGTGTCAGATTTTAAACAAAAGTTAAAATTAACCGCGAAATGGTTCATAGCCTAAGAAATGTTTTCAAAAATACCTCTTCACCGACATATTTCTCAATATTTTTCCAGAAAAAAAAAACAAAATGTTGTTCGAATGATGCTTTTTATCATGCAAAACATTTGAAATTATTTTGGTGAGCGAAACTTTTGGAAAATATTCGCAAAAATGATGATTTTTTTTATCGTTTACACCCTTCAAAACAATATTGAGGATAATGCATTGTTCAATTCTCGCTCCAGTTTTTTTAATTTTGGTGAGTGACAATGCAATTAAAAAAAAAATTAGAGGGTTGTATTCAAGACACAACCGAGCACAATAACATTAAAAATGAAACTTTTCTAGGGTCTTCATAATAAATACAAAAATAAAGATGATAATGATGATGATACACTAAACTTCACCACACTTCAAAGTTACTCGAAAGCTCAATTTTATATACAAACAACCTAAAGATTTAAACCTGAACAAATGAAACTATTTTATTTTATGATTATAATTTTCGAGAAACGTACAAACTTTTTTATTTGATTTGATTTATATCGTTTATTTACCCCCAGTTTTAACCTAATAATGGTCGTTCACTGGGTGGACTTTTTAATTTTATAAACAGTTAATCGATCCAAGAGAATGTTGTACCAGTAATCTCAGCAATGGTGTAATTTTATTAATCCTTCAAAATCGTCGATAATCTTCGGAAAGTGTCGGTAAATAATATGGTAACAATACGAGAAAGAAAACATGTGAAACAGTCCGCATAACATATTAAGTTACTTATTTTCGCTTTGGCATATTAGGAATATACCGAATGGATACGCATCAAAATTCAGAAATTTTGTTCATATCGTAACTTGATGTTATTATCGCATGAATGAACATTGTCATAGTTACAACGCGTGTGGCTATCAGACGCTTATTGTTTTGATAATAAATAATAATTAAACTGATACTGGCGGTTAACCAAATTCTATGAGGGTTCCTATTCAAACGATACATGTAAAATCGCAGGTGAACTTACCTTGAGTTTATCTTTGATACTATACGATATTGCATCTAATTGTACTGTCTATGTGAGCCTGTGGAACTCAATTATACTACTAAACCGAAGAGACCGCTTTTAGATAAGTTTCAGAATTTAATTTTGAATCTTTTGAAGCGTTTAATTCCTGGTGGGACAACAACTTGTTCAGTAACATTGTCACGTTTTGTTCGTATGAGAATGGAGATTTAGGTATGCAAACCGATCCGTTGACAAATTGAAACATTTTTAAGCTTACAATATTGAAGCTTTGGAATCATTTAAATTAGGAAAATCCATCAACAAATCATCGAGGAACAAGCGCTGCAAATTAGATCCGAAAAATCTATTGCCGATAATTCTAAATTGGCCTGATAGTTACCAGAGAACCAAAATAAAATACTCAATTCAAACCAATTTTTCAATGGGATGCAATTGCGGCGACATTGTTGGAGTTCAAAAAGTTATGTATTTCACACATAAAGTCCGCTTTGTAAGCAAATATTTAGTTAGTTAGTTAAATTTTTTTAGATTTTTTATTTTTTTACGTATTACGAAGATTGTATTTTTTTGTTTATATATATTATTGTGAGACGTATCAAGTTACTATGTTCGGTATGATGATGATGGATTTTTAGTTTGTTTGAGAGTTAAAAATAATGAGCAGTCTACAAACGTTTGAGCCTCGCGCGCGAAGCAGGTAGTGACTATTTGGAAAGCGAACAGGACTGGCCGAAGAGCCTTAGCATTCAGTGTGTTAAGTTTGCTCTTGACCTTGATCGCAAGGTTGGATAATAATTTAAGGAATAGATTCGGGAAACTAATTGGGATCGACAGTTGTTGATGGAATTGGGCTTGGCTCTGCTCATCCGCAGTCTCGTTACTCCATCGTAGCTGATGTGTGTAGCGATGAACTGGTCCGGCGGGAAGGGCAAGGTGAATTACTGTCTGATACTGGTAAAGATATCGGGTTCGATTCCTGATGTGATCAAGGATCTTCCCGGGTTGGAAATTTTCTTGATTAACCCTGGATAGTAAATCCGAGATATTTGAATGTTATTTTGTGGTCAGTCGTTCTTTTGAAGAAGAATCTATACCTGCTAGATTAATCAGATCGTTTTCTTTTGTTTACTGGTTAAGATATGTGCAAAAATATTAATTATCATTTAGATAACTCGTTCTGCTCACACCTTTGTAGGGGTATGAGGTGGGACCATCATCATCATCATCATCAAATATTCAAATGACGTTGTCTCATAAGTTTAAGTTAAATGTTTCCGAATCGTTTGTTTGGTGAATTATATAAATCCATCAACAAATGACTGAGTTATAAGCGTTCAAAATTATGACAGAAAAATATTATGCGATTAGTTTTGCATGTTTTAATTCGACACCCAGCCTCGGGAAGCGAAGTGTAAGGCATTTTTAATGGCAAAATCGACCAACAATTTGCTTTACATGGGATATTTCAAAAGAACCGATAACCACGCTGATTCGGTTCTTCAATAGCTAGATGATATATAAGATATTCAATCGAACACGAAGGTTGTGCAGACAGCAGGAAATTTCACCAACATATAATGCAAAAGCGACAATCCAGCAAGTGAACGCATATACAATCCAGTCATCAGCTCACTGGACGGGCTACTTGTTTCATTCGCAGTCAAACATCAACTAGGCAAAGAAATATTGTGCAGCCTATATTTATAGATTTCTCTTCATACTACGCAGAACGATGCGGTGTTTTTATGCATGACGCAAAGCCTCCTATGCCGAACAAGAAGTTGACGTCATTTTGTAGAACAGGGATTGGTGGATGAAAACATAGGTCGATTCCAACAATTTTTTCAATAGTATGCTATTGAAATACTGAAAAGACGTCGTCATACATGTTTAAGTTAAAAGTTTCCGAATCGATTGGTTGTTAAATTATAACAATCCATCAACAAATGACCGAGTTATTAACGTTCAAAATTATGACACAAAAAGGTTACGCGACAATTTTTGAAACTTTTAATTGACACCCGGCCCCGTATAGTGAAGAGTAAGGCATTTTTAATGCCAAAAACAAGCGAAAATTTTGCGATCTAAAACTATTATATTTCTTGTCTAAAGAGGAAATTATTATTGCTGTCATTAAACAGGCAGTCATTGCTGAATGAATAAGGCACTAACCCCTTATGAACTTTATTTAAAACTTAGAACCATTCGAATTGTTACTTGGGTATATGTTATATGTACAAAACATGAAACACTACAAGCGATATTCCTTTTAGTTTGTTTGTTGACGTAGGACTACGAAACTGTTCTCAAAATCACCGTTAATTTCTGTTTTGAACGTTTAGGTAGCAATTATCTTTTGTGTTTCTCATAAAATTGTTTGCATCACGACGAAATATACTTTCAATAGTTTCCTTCAGAATTTTGAATTTCCGTATAAGTACCATTAGTTTGTTTAGGTTAGTTTTGAAATGTTCTTGGTCCGAAAAATTCATCTCGAAACGAAAGACGTTTTTGTAAGAGCGCTAGTACGAACAAGTCGATTCGATTTGGATGCGTAATGTCACCCCTGATAAACATTATGATTAACTCGGCAGTTCATGATTTATTTTTGGGTATTTGTGCCTAGCTAATACTATGTTAACTCTACGAGTTCGAACGAGTTTTAACTCTTATTTCATGTTTTAAGCGAAATAACATGTTTTCCTTTCGCGTTATTTCATATTCAGAATCATCACATTAAAACACGTTCTCCCTAAATAACGCATGATATAATCATCAGTCAAGCACATCCCTGCTAGCATTTTCCGTCATTTGTCAACCACACGCTTAAAAAAAGGTTACTCAAAAATGCAGAGTGGCAAGTGACCGGGAAAATCGGGAAAACCGGGAAAAAGTCGGGAATTTCAGTGAAAAACCGAGAAAAATATTACTAGCTCACCTATGAGTAACAGTTGTTAGCATAATGATTTTTTCAACAATTGAAAAGACAATACCCAAGTTTGCGTTTGAGCGAAATGTTCAGTACAAGTGTTGAAATAACTTATTGGCAGTTTTAAATCAAACAAGAAGCATCAGATTTTTTTTTAGTTGTTATCAATAACAGCATAATGAAAGCTCATTTTGAAAAATAAGGATAATTTGGATGCTTCTGTTGGATTTTTTTTTATTTTTGAATAAGTATTCAACACACTTGCAAAATTCATGGCGAAATCTCAGGGCAACATAGGAAAAATTTTTAATAAAATTATTGAACATTTTTAGGAGCCTCCATGTTTTAATACCGTTTTCGTTTTTGAACCTAGACGCGGGCGACTCTGACTCCGAATAAAACGAACACGTGGTACGCGCCCTACTCACTACAACAACTCATGAAAAAAAGAAAAAATAAACAAACTTGCATGGATGCGTGGTGCGACCGAGAAAATTTTCAGAGCGAAACTACGCGATTGGAGTCCGATCTAGAGCGACCGCAGGTTGCTAAAACAAATATATCAAACGTTGTTTGGGCGACTCTGGGTCAGCTTTCGGGCTGCTCTGATCAATAAACGAAAACGGTATAAGTTTCATCATAATTTGTCTCAGTAATGTCATCTTTAGGTAATACTTGTGTTATGCTTATATTTCTGTGAGATGTCAAAAGGACTCGCAAGATTGGAAGAGTTGTCGACTTTGATCTTATTCACCGTTTACAGGAAGTATTTGAGTTCCTTTTTGAGAGTTGAAACTGGTTTCTGAGGACTAGTATAGAATCTTAGAAATATTTAGAAAATGGATTGATTTGTTCAGTGAATCTATGTTTAAATTTCTTTTAAAGGTCCTCAATTATTCCAGAGCAGTATCACAAGAACGTTGATATTGATGTAGATAAAGGTGAATTGAATTTAGTTTGAGCTTTTGGAACTTCAATAAGGTAATGATTTAAATTATATACGGCCATATCTATTTTTCCCAAAACAATTTCAGGGCTTACATTCGATAGTATTCTAGTCGATTAGTTCTAAGCTGGTAGAATGTATAACTAATTGAGCTAATCATTGCTTAATTTGAGACCCTGAATGTTATTGATTGATCTGCTAGAATCATATCAATTGTAGAAAAATTGACAATTGGCTCCGAGCCGGTGACACACTCCTGAACCATAGCAGCGACGTCCTCCTCGGTCACATGTGGAGCAATTCGGGAAAGGTACAGCCAGAATTTGTCCACTGGCTTCGGTACGGTATCCACCGCTTTGACAGCGTCACTGATCTTGCGTGTAAAGTAACGTAGGCCTAACGCAGTAAAGCTGACGTAGGCCTTCCACTAGGAATAGCCTTGTAGCCAGTATCGCGTGGACGTTTACCAGTGAGCCGATTTGACGCTGACTTTGCAGCCGACGAAGTATTGAACTGGTCAGACAACGCTTGTAGTGCACAATTTGTCTTGCCCAGATCAAGTTTAAACTCCTTCAGACAGTCGTTGACACAATCCGAGACCGTTGAAACAAGATTCACCGTGGTTAAGGATGAATTCCGTGCTTTCAGTTGGTCCAGTGTTGAAATGCAGTCGTTGCAAAACCTTGGTTCGATCTGGTCCATCCGATGCATTTAGTGTGGGCCGTGTGCTCACAAAACTGACATTTGAAGAAATCCAGGCTTTTCACCGACTTAGAGCAATGAACGCAAGATGAATCCATTTTGCAGACTTTATTGGCTCTTGTCGCTCACAAAAAAAAGTGATCAGTCTTTGTATGTGCTATCTTCGTACTCAGTCAGACAGAGTGTAGCTATTGACATACAGATGTCGCGACGTAATCCGATTTCACCGGGACCGCGAAGATGGTGTCAATAAAAACAGCTGTAATGCCACAAACCGATCAAGTAACACTCACTGAAAACAGTTAATACCGGAATGTAGACACAAAACATTACTATTTCACGACTGCTTTCGATGTTTAGAGTGATTTTCGCACGACCAACAACCAATAAGAATCGTATTTCACAGAAAAAACAAAGAAAAAGTATCGAGCTCACGCGCGCAGTAAATAATACCATGCAGTGTTGCCGAAAAAACTGTTAGAATCCTATTAGGAAAAAACAGATCGATATATTGTGCATTTTAACTGCTATCACTTGATTTATTTGCCCATCAACGCATTGAAATCGTAAACATTATTTATTGACTAACAGACACATTAGAAAAAAATTGGTGTTTTAAAAGAGCAAGTCGTGGCAGCCGAACGGTTTTGCGAAATCTTCTAATACATCTAATGATTTTTATTTCAATTCAATTACATGAAAATTTAAAATTTTTGGTCTGACAGGACTTTGTTAATAATTGGTTTTATGGTTTTCATCACAATCACAGCATGATAATTCATCTGATGGTATCGTTCATTGAACAGATGTGCTTGTAAGCGACGTACTTTTAACAGTATAGTTCCATATAACAATTTATTGTACCATGGCCGAAGCCCTGGCAATGACGATATTATATTAGATTCGCTGTGCCATCATCAGTGTTTGTTATTGCCGATAATTTGACAGAAAGTGGCTCGATATTGCTCTACATTGTATACAACATTTTCAATCTGGTAGCAGATGCTACAAGAACTCGATGTCTCTCTATGCATGCACCGTGAGAGAACTCACTCCACTTCATACTCTGAGTATTTCGCAGCCCTTAACAAAATATGTACAGTCCGGCAACCATCGGCGAGGAATGTGAGGAATTTACCAAGAGAGAATCGCAAGTTGATAATTATCGCAGATAATTCGACTTGATTCTCTTACTAGGTCACAATATACAATATTTAAAAACCCTGGTCTGGAGCATTCGCAGCAATTTTCAAAGATACAACTTATACAAAGGTTATATGCACATAGTTAGAATACGAGGGTAAATAAACGATATAATAATAATAATAGTTAGAATATGCGGCAATAGTAAAATGATTCTATCGCAGTTATCCACTGCCCGTATAGAATCGATTGCAAAACGAGAATAAGCGACCGTTTGTTGCTTCAGAGAGAATCCCCACAACAGCGAGCTAACCTTCGACTCTCAGACAGGTCATCGAGAGAAATTCGCTTTCGCACTGGTGTCCATTCTATGTTATATGAACCATGACGGTGTTTTGTTGCTGAGATGATATCCGTCTCTCTTTGATGGCACTGATTGAATCGTGTGAAGAGTTGATAGAGAGCGTTCTTTGATACGATGGAACTGAGATTTTCACTTTCACTTCCGGAAGAAGCGAAGAAAAAAAAATGTACAAAATGATTTGAAGTTGCAAGCATAGATTGTTGTTGTTTTTTTCTGAGTGCCAGCGTCCGTTTTTGGGATTGTTGTTCCTTATTGATTTATTTTCTGTCATATGTAAACAAAAAATAAATAAAAACAGTCATGTGCTCTCGGAAGAAATCGGTTACGTGTAACCAAAACCCCTGAATGACTTGAAAAAGGCTTTTTACTTTTCCTATATGCACATGTTATAATGAATATTTTCTATTTATACATAGAAATGCCTGGAAAGTATGAGAAACCTCAATTAGCGGGCCTCTTACAATGATCCTTTTTGGACATGGGATATCTGTTTAAAGTATGAATTAAAAAATATTCAAAAAAAAATAGACAGGAGCGATTTGAGCCTATTCCAAAAACCGGGAATTTTTATCTAAAAAACCGGGAAAACCGGAAAATTGAAATCGGCAAGTCACTTGCCACCCTGAAAATTAATAAGATCCCATTCATCTACAGAAAAAAGTGGTAAAACTCTAATTTAGAGTAATTCTTTAGTCACTCAAATTAAAATTCTTCCACTGGAAACGATGTTTGGGTAAAATCTTCTCATTTACTTAAAGTGCCAAAAATAGAGTAATTAGCACTCAAATTTTGAATGAAATTTTATTTCACATAAACTAAATTTACGAAAAAATAGCTCTTTTTCTGAGTGTGTTACTTAATATTTTAATACAATACACCAGGGGTTCCTAAACTATTTTGGGTCATGGACCCCTTTACTAAAATTAACCTAGGGCTTAGACCCCCATCAATACATTACTATGAAAAGGTTTGCTTTTCTTGTTTATTAATATTGATGTAAAATACTTACCAATTTCTGCGGATGGTCAAATAAACACAACTTTTTAGCGTAAATATTTCAAATAACAACTTGTATCAAACAATAGGGGAACGATTTCTAGACCTCGTTGACCCCCATAGTCAGTTTTCGTTAACGTCGACCCCCGAAAAAGGGATATCGACCCCAAGGGGTCTATATCGACCACTTTGGGAACCCCTGAAATACACTCAGAAAGAGAGTAATTTTGGTATATGTGGAAAAAAAATTCACTCAAAATTTGAGTGCTAATTACTCTATTTTTGGATTGAGCACAAGAATCGAAATGAGGTCTATTAAAAGAAAACACATTTCGATCATTACTTATTACTTTCATAAGTGCTTTATGATAACAGTTGTAAAATGTAAGTGTAATACTGAAAAACAATGTCCACCTCCTTCCTTCGTTAAAACACGACCATTTTTATCTGCTATCTCACAACTTTGTAACCATATTTTCTATAGTCAGTGTCCAGAATTAGAATCAGAGCGTCACGACAACGACGACGACTATGACGACAAGACTTCTTGTCACAAGTGTCTTAGCCGGGCCCAATAAAAAGAGATGTGAATAATTCCTCAGCCCACTTCAATCCGTTCCAGTCGCACTGTCAGCAGTATGAAGTGTGAAGAGCTCTTATTGAAGAAAAGAGTAAGATGCACCTATCTACGCCTCAAGAGGTAAGACTTTTCTTCTGACACTGCTAGTCAAAGACGAAACATAACTTATGCTATACAGCGGAAACGACGTTTGAACCTTCATAGCAGCGGAAAATGTTGACAGCTGTAAGTAATTTTACTGCCATCACAGTAGCATTGAAATTTGTGCGGGTCGCAGTCGCATTTCGTGTATAAATCGAGTGTTCATTGATGATCATTTGACACCTACTGTGATAATCAAGAAATGCAATGTTGTTTACATACCGGTCGCTTAGTCGAATAAAAACAGTAAAGATATTATACTGCCGTCATTAATGGCAATGCATTAACCTACTCTATCATGTAATAAAGTTCAATTAAACAACACATCCGCAATGCATTTTGTTTTGTCCTCTGCACTAGATGAGCAATCAGTAATTCTAGTCGTACTTACCTGTGCTACTTTTTCACCCATATTTATTGTTTGTCTTGTTCCCTGAAAATATTTCGCGGATCCATTATCCTAGGGAAGATGATAGGAAGAAGAAGAGATAAGAAATATTAAAACTCAGTACAATCTAAATCGAACAATCGAACCAACCTTAGTTTTAGTAGAATCTGAAGGCACATTCGAAAGTGATGAACTGGTCCGAGGTTCGCGGGTCGAGTTCTGCTTTAATGGCACTGCTTTGTAGCGTTGTAGATCGCTCTCAGACGACACGTACGGGAAGTATTGTCGCACGTGGTGGCTTTTGGGTCCTACGGTGAATCCGTCACAGACAGGACGATATTCACGTGCGTGTGAGAAACGGAACACAGTTTTAACGTTGAACGTGCTTTGATTGATGGGCGGTAGATTTTTTTTTTTTTGAAATCATTTATTGGCAAAACACAGTTATTATCAGAAGACGAATCTCCGATTGTGGCTATTTACAACATGAATCTACCAGTTAGAGGGATAGAGTTACGACAAATTCACGCAAAGGTTCAAGCATTATGAGCGAAACGATGTATACAGTGTTCATAGAGAGGGTGATGGAAAGTAGAGGTGCTAAATGCATCGCGATTAAATTGATTGCTAGCGGTAAGGAAAATTGATTACACTACCTGAGCATGCCATGGAACTACCTCATGAATCATTCGGTGGGAATTGTTTTTTTTTTGGTTGCCGCCGCAAATGCGCCTACTAGATCTTGGGAAGCCTACAGTTCAAGTTTGTTAATATTTTCTTCAGTATAAAAATAAACCTTCCATAACGGTTGACACAATACGATTCGATCATCGATTCTACCTTGCCTGGACTCATTCAAAGTATGAGCAGCTATTTCGGGAACAGAATGGGTCAATTCATGGAAATCAATAATTCTTGATGCAATCAATTAGCACAATTAAACGGCTCCTGCAGGGCTTGGGTGCACGATGACTCACGCTCACTTGTTGTGTAATATGGTAAATATTTTGCCCTGACAATTGAAACATTCGACAGCGTTCGCATTTGTTCACTATCGCCCGCCCCGAGTAATACAATTAGCCTGCATATTGCAATCCAAAATGACTTCATTTCCTAATTGTGAACAATGGTCATGATACGATAACATCATCCCACAAGTGCAGTTCGAAATCAATTCCGAACGAAATTCCGATTGGGTGAAAAACTGTAATACTGAATTCCATGTGGAATTCCGCGTACCAATACCGGAGCAATGCAGTGAAAATACCAATTGAGTGAGAAAAAGTGAGCTGAATAAGTCAAGTCAATTACGCCATTTTGTTACACTGCAACTAGAGGAATGGACGAAGCCAACGAAGTAGGCCTTGGGTTGGTTTTCAGCAAATTTCAAGAGCTTGTGATGGAATTTCATATCGTTCTCAATTAAGAAAACAGAAACTTAGCTACTGAGCTCATCAGTGATTAACAATTATCCAGAAATCAGCAAATATGTTTGCCAAAATTTTGAAATATGTGCTAGCTGTTGCCGAAATTCGGCTAGATAACTGTTATTTACCATCTACATTTTCGTTTTTTTTTTACTTTTTGCTTTGGCGGTAATAACTGACGTTTGTCAAAATTAAGATTACCGGGACACTCAACGATTCTATCTTTCGCCGAGATGATTACCAAGTACTCGGCGGTGAGAATCTCGACAATTAGTAAGTGTGCAAGTAATAAGATGCATAAGTACCCGTAATCTACCCAAGTAGACCACAAGTAAACAGTTTTTATACCCATCATTCACCCTTGTAGATTTTCGAAGACTATTTCGCATACCATCATGTTAACACTAAACTAATGACGGCTTCTCGTCTTAAGGAGCTAGACTCTTTGCAAACGTATGAGCAATGTCAACAATGTGTGCGTAAAAACAAATTCCGGCGCTTCTTTTCCTGTTTTCAATGAAATAAATCTTCCATATGGTTGAAAAATAAACCAATCAGTTCATTCTGCTTAAAATTGCAATTCAAGAAAAGCGAAAATCTTAGTCTAATACTCTTCCGTTTTCCTTTAAACTGCTCGAGAAAAATTATTTCAGTTTCAGCTTTCTTCCACTAACACATTTGATTAGCAGCAAACACATTCCTATATAGATTTTTATAACCATCTATAAGTAAACCCGTAAAATAGGAACCTTTAATTTAACACTCGAAAGGCAAGGGATATGGAATGTTGTCGTAAAACTATTTATTTTTCCGGAAAACTGCTTGGGTAACAGACAATATTTAGTTTTGTTTATTTTGTGTAGCGCAATCTAATACAAATGCATTGAATCAGTGTTGTTTTTTTTTCTTTATTAGGGAACTAAAATCTACATTCATAAAATGTAAGCAATTTTCCATCAAACGTTGGTGGAAAATTGATCATAATTGATATTTCATCCAAAAAGTCAGGCTTAACATAAAATTGTTTGAAACTCAATCATTCAAGCCACTTTGATAAACTGGTTGCACTGCATATATGAATACATAGATCTATGACATACGTACCAAATAAAATGTACGTAATACACAAATTACCAATGCAAGTTAACTTGGTTTACTCAGTTCGTGCTCGCATCTCACACGATGCACTCGAAAATCATTTACGTTCGAAACAACAGAAACAAAGACAATACAGTACAGTGAACAATAGAGTGTACGGAATGGTCAAATACGATTTAACAAAGCCGGAATCTTGGCCTACAAGACCAAATTCAATTTGTATAGATTTCAAGCGTTGCAAAGTTAGACCAGCAGCAAATGAAATTGAAATCTTACTTAAAGAACGAATGCATCTAGACGCTAATAATGTAACTGAGATTCAATTCAACAAGGCGTCTAACTGCGTGTACATTATGTTTAAATGTGAAAGAGATGCAATTGCATTCGCTTCGGTTAACAATGAGGTGCACAGCGTTGAGTGTGATAACATTAAATACAAAATCCCTGTGCACATGGTGGACAATGCCATAGAAGTACGCGTGCATGACCTCTCCCCGCAGGTCACCGATCAGTACGTTCGGGAGAATATGTCGCAGTACGGTGAAGTCCTTTCCATCGAAAGGGAAGTATGGCGGAATTTTTTCCCCGGTATCCGGAATGGCGTGCGAGTGGTACGTATGCATCTACGTAAGGTAATTTCATCTTACATCATTTGTGGTCAAGGTGGGACACATCCATGTAAAACGCTGATTACCTATGAAAATCAGCTGATTACATGTCAGTTTTGTGAACAACCTGCACACTACGGTAAACCTTGCACCGAAACTGCGAAAAGGACATCTTCAACCAAAGACAAGGTCAACCGTTCAACAATGGAAACTAGTGAGCGCAGTACTCCTGTTTCACCATCAAACCAATCAGCAACTGCAACCAATGTACAGCAACGAGCTAAAGACTGCGAACATCAAGGAAAACGAAAAGAAGACGTAAATCAACAACAAAACCACCGATGCGACAATGGATGACAAGACGAGTCACCAACAAAGTGCCCCTCAACCCTCGCAGGAGGGAAATGGAAGCTCCTCTCCTCCTAGAAAAAGAGTGACAACGAGATCCACTTCAAAAAATGCATTATTTAAAAAATCGGCTAATTCGGCCACGTAAAGCTTGTACGCAAATAGGCCTGAATAAAAATACCTTTCAAATAAAACTTGGTTTACTCTTGATCCTTAAGCCTATTCTTCAAAACGACACTAGATACACACAAATCAAAAAGGTCGTACACACTATTGAAAACATTACACATTGCCCTAATCGGTTCGTTCTGACCATACTCCGTTCTTCGTAAGTCGAGTCGCAAAAAAATCCGCGCTCTTAGCGTTCTTCTTAATAGAGATTTGCGAGATAATCTCAGTATGAGTATATTTCGTCGTTTGTCTAGTGTGGCCATGTCGAGCAAACGACAGCGTTCAATGTATGGTGGAAGCTCTGACGGATTACGCCATGGCAGAGATCTAAGAGCAAAACGTAGGAATCGTGATTGTACTGCTTCAATTCTATTGATCCAAACACTGGCGTAAGGACACCAAATATGCACTGAGGCTTCAAGGGTAGACCATACTAATGTGTTATATAACGCTCGCAAGCAGTAAGGATCAGCTAACTCTTTCGCGATTCCCAGTTTCTATTTGCCTGAGCAATTAGATGCGAGTAGTAATGTCTGAAGGAGAACTGAGAATCAAGAAGCACACCCAGATCTTTGAAAACAGTTACTCTTTCAAGTGTTTCCCCAGCAATAGTGTAGTTCCAGACTATCGGCCTTTTCTTACGTGTGAAAGAAATCACAGAGCATTTGGACACATTTAAAGTTAAGAGATTGAGATTGCACCATTCACAAAAATTGTTTAGGTGCTGCTGAAGTTCCATGCAATCAGCTGTCGATTGCACAACAAGAATCAGTTTCAAATCGTCCGCATACATAAGTCTGCATCCTGATGGTGGAATCACAAAAGAAATGTCATTAAAAAATAATGAAAACAGCAATGATCCGAGATTGTTTCCTTGAGGAACACCTGATTCGTTAATGAAGTTGTGTGACTCGACATTTCCTAGCTTCTCTGTTAAAACTCGGCCTACGAGATATGGATTAAGCCACTGAGAGAAACTAGACGCTGCACCTAGACGCTCCAGTTTCGCAATCAAGAGCGTATGATCTACACGGATAGATATTTATAAAATCTCTAAATGTTGGATAGCTCAATAGCACACAAAATACGAAAAATATAACACAGTTATTTTCATTAAATTTCTTCGAAATTTACAGTTAATGTTCTTAGCTCAGGGCTGTGAATTTCGCATTCAGATGATGATGAATTTTCAAATACAGAATTTACTCCACAAGAAGCCTTGGAAATTTTACCGAGACTTCTCAGATCTCGGGAAAAATACATAAAATACCAGAAACTGTGCAATGATTTCACAATCAGTGTTATTTAAATCTGCATTTTTTTCAGAAGAAAATTCTGTAAATCTGTTTCGGGGGATCAAAAACCTGCATTGAAAAGATGTATATGGACGTAATAAGAAACCCTAATTTAAAGAAACCAAAACTTTTTTTTTCTCTTTATGTGTTTTCATATGCAGGGTAGTTTAATTGGTAAAACCATTTCCCCGGTTAGGAGTTAGCTACGGGTTCGAGTCCCGTTTCTGCGGTAACATTTTCGCGGTTTTCATTACATCATTGTGTTGATATGTCAATTTTCCAGTCTGTTATCCTCGTTAGGTACTGATCATATTAAAACTAGCTCAAGACAGACGGCTCTACGTCTTAACAAAGACTAAAAACAAATCGTTGGATTTCAAAAATGTTTTGTCAAGTTTTTAAGTCGATCGAAGCAGAAATCTTGGGCCTGTGTGCCGAACTCTTCTTCTTCGCAGTATAAGATAAGCAAAAATAAAAGCCCATAACTTTGTTACGTAAGGCTTGAAAATTTCACATAATATTCCTGAAATGTTTTACTATTATAAAATCTAAAGAAAAAAATACATTATTTTTCAAATGTGTTAGACCCTACCCGCCCCTTATTAAGGTATGGTGACAACTTCAAAACGCAAGAACCAGTTTTTGTATTTTTGGACATAAAGAATGTCCCAGAAAGTATGGACGCAACCAAAAACCGCTGCCATCTCGCAATGGTTCAGAATATGTCAATTTTTATGGCTGCGTCCTGTTGTTTACACTCTTCTCTAACCACTTGTGCAGTTGTTTATTCGTTTTCATTAGTTTGTTTCGAAATACGTGGAGTTTCAGCAGAACAAAGTCGAAAAATTGTGTACAAATGGTGCACAGAACGCGGACTGTCACTGAGAAAGATAGCAAAAATGGAAGGAGTAAGTGAAAAAGCCGTGCGAAATGCAATCAGGAAGTTCGTTGAGGATAACACCTTTGAGGATAAATAGAAAACGGGTCGAAGAAAAAGGTCCTGCTAACCCTCAGTTGGATAAACGTATACTGAAGGCGTTCGATCAAAAGAAGGAGGTTTCAGTTCGGGATGTGGAAAAAAAAGTGGACACTTTGAAGTCAAAAGTTCTTCGTGCTGAAGAACGTTTGAATCTTCGAACCTATAAGAAACAGAAACAACCAAAACGTAGTCGAAAACAAGAAGCATCGATCAGGGCGAGGGTTCGAAAGCTGTACAATACGATTCTTGCTGAATTTTGAACTGCATAATCATGGACGACGAAACCTACGTGAAACTCGATTACAAATCCTTGCCGGGACCACAATATTATACGGTGCGAGAAGGGCAAGTGTTAAACCAGTCAGGGACATCGATTGAAGTCGAAAACATTGGTCAGAAAGCTATGGTCTGGCAAGCAATTTGTAGCTGCGGTAAGATTTCGATACCCTCCATCACCACTGCTTCAATGAACAGCGAAATATACATCAAGGAATGTTTACAAAAACGACTTCTACCCATGATTCGAAACCACAAGGATCCTGTTGTATTCTGGCCGGATCCTGCTTCTTGCCACTACTCGAAATGAACGGTAGAATGGTATACTACCAAAAATGTCACTTTCGTCCCAAAAGACATGAATCCACCAAATTGCCCACAACTTCGACCAAATAAGGAATTTTGGGCATTAACGAAGCACATCTTAGGAAACTCGGCAGCTGAAACCATTCAACAGTTCGAAAAAGATTGGAAAAAGGTATCAAAACTTGTCGCCAAGAAGTCTGTACGAAATTTAATGAGGAACGTTCGCAAGAAGGTGCGCCAGCTAGTCTACAATGGCTAAGTAGCAAATGTTGAGAATGATATTTTGTTGTTGTAGTCTAATATTATCGGTATATCGAATAAAATTTGAATATCTAACACTTATGAATTATTTACAGCGAAATCAAAGTGCGTCCATACTTTCTGGGACAGTCTTTACGACCTTGAAATTCTTGCCACTCTCTTGTTTTACAAAAAATGGGAGATGAAAATTTATTTTCAAAAACCCCTACTTCTAGTCGAAATGTCGATTCTTTTCAAATTATATGAATTTCGTCATTGATCCCATGTTAAGGACACTTGCTACACACTCTCCTCCCTGAAAATGTCCTAATGATCATCTCTGAAGAGCAATAAGTATCTGTACCAATTTTGATAGCAATCCGTTAAGTAGTTCCGGAGTTATGCCGTTTTAAACATTACACCCATCCCTTTTTAAAGGCACTTGCTACAACCACCCTCCATATAATCATATCTAATGTATGCAAAATGTTTCTACGGTCTTAAAAAAAGTATCGATTCTCGTCAAATTAAACAAATGTTTTCATGACCCCCCTGTGGAGGACACTTACTAGGCTCCCTCACTTATTAAAATCTAAAACAAGACCTGACAACTGGCTTCTTATTTTTCCTTCCGAATCATCCTTCTCGTCATTTTCTATCTGTAGAATGAATACCAAACCAATTGACTATAGTGTAGCCATATTAACAGATTTTTAATAACTTTATGCTAAGAAAAAAGTATTTATTAAATTTAAATTTTTAGATTCGATTTTTGAATGGAAATAAACATGAAAAATGTTTTGGTGAATGCATTTTTGCCTTTCTCTATAGAAAGGTATTAGAATTGCTGGAAAAACCGACTTTCGAACGGAGCCTCGGAGACCCATAGTGTTATATACCATTCGACTCAGTTCGACGAGATTGGAAAATGTCTGTGTGTGCACTTTTCGAAGATATTTGAACGCGCTCAATTTTCTCAGAGATGGCTGAACCGATTTTAACAAACTTGGGCTCCTTTGAAAGCTACTGTCGGGCCATTGATCAAGTTCAAAGATCAAATGGCTGTGACTTTTGGTTCCGGAGATATAATGGTATAAGTGACGTAACCGACAAAACACGTTGTTTTTTATCGCTCTAATGTATATAAGGGTGCTAATATTTTGGGATCACCTCTAATTTCGTAAAGCGCTACTGTTCAAAAGTTTAAGCACCTCGAAAAAAGTCCTCATGCAAAATTTGAACTAAATCGGACATGGGTAAGAGGTGCTGCCTGCGAATGGTAAATGGGGATAATTCATCAATTTTGTATGGAACCATAAGTCCTTTAATTTAAATTTTTGGTTTTTGTAGTTCGATTTGGCTTTGAGAAACGATTCGAAACTAGAACCGGAATTCTAAAATCGGTGTAGCCGAAATCAGTTAAATTCACCTGAGGAGTGTGTAGACATCTTCGAGAAATTGTAGTGCGAATTAAAATATTTGGGTATCTTCCGAATCGAAAACTGAATACCGCTTAAATTGAAATAAATTTATTTGGTGATCGACAATCCAAGTATTACACCTGATTAATATATGTGAAATGGACCTTTTTTTACTAATCACCCTGTATCTCCTAAACCGGAAGTCGGAACTGACTAAAACTTAAGATGTTTTATAGGATTTTAAGACCTCTCATTTGAATCTTAGATCGGTTCAGCCATCTACGAGAAAAATGAGTTGCATTATTTTAATTTCGTTTCACATATCATCCTGTGGCTCCGCAATCAGAAGTCGGATCCAAACGTAATTCAGGAACCTTGTTTGGGAGTAGACGACTTTTCATATGGATCTGAGTGTGTAGAAAACGGTTAAGCCATCTCCGAGAAAATTGAGTGAAATTATTTGTCACACACGCATTTGCTGATCTCGACGAACTGATTCGTATGGTATATGGAAGTTATGTTCATCCAGCATTTATTACTGTAAGCAGTTTAAATTAAAATAATTATGGAATTACTTTCAACTTGAAAATGCTGCCATCATCTGGTTTACATATGGCATATTCGAACAATTATGTTGCCAAAAACGAACCGTGCTAAAATCGGTCCGAGGCAAAATGTCATGAAAAAGGATGCTGTACACAGTCTTTTAGGTACTTAAAAAAAGAAGCTTCCAAGCATTGCTTTATCATCAAGCGCTCAAGACTCCTACTACTGGAACAAGGCGAAAAGTAGCTCACAAAAAATATCGATATCTCCGTTCAAAATGGACGGATTTTGACAATCTATGGCTTGTTGGATAGCTATTACCGTGCGGAATCTAAGTTAAACACATATTTTGTGTTCAAGGTCAATTGTGACAGATATTGTCAAAACATTTGACGTATAGTTGGAAACGTCAGTTTCAGTTTTCGCGAAGTTTACGAACAAATCAGGAGTTCCACATGGCAGTAATATGTGTCCCGTTATGTTCGCACTGTTTTTCAACGATGCCGCCTTGCTGCTTGGTTATGGATGTAAACTAATCTACGCCGACGATTTGAAACTGTATCTAGTAATTCGTAATCATGAGGACTGCATCAACCTTCAAAATCGGCTGGATGAATTTGTCGCATAGTGTCGACGAAACCATCTTGTGATTAGTATTGTCAAATGTCAAGTAACTACATTTCACCGAATACTTCATCCATTAATCTTCGACTACCAAATTGATGGATAAACACTTACTAGACCTTGTTGTATTGGATGCTGTTCCTTATTTCAGCCATTGCTGAAAAATGTCAGTTTGGTTTCGAGTCCACTTCAAGATTGAGGATGAATGTAAATATATACGGTGATCATCTGTCAATATGGAAAATTGCACCAAATGCAGCAAAAATACAATCAAGCCAACAACTCATGGTCATTCTAACCAAGAAAATGTTTAAGTTTAACGTATGAAAAAACTCACTTTCAAGCATCACATTGAAGGAATCCAGCCAAAGTGTAATAAATATATTAAATGTTTATATCCTCTTATAAACAGAAATTCTAAACTCTGTCTAAAGAACAAATTATTAATTTATAAACAAATTTTCAGACCAGTCATGCTTTATCCTGTACCAATTGGATCCAGTTGTTGTTCCACCAGGAAGAAAACGCTTCCAAGAATTTAGAATAAAATTCTGTAAAATGATTTTGAAGCGTTTTCCTTGGTTTAGTACAAATGAATTACACAGACTCTCAATTATAGAACCATTGGATGTAATGTCGCATAATATTTTAATCAAATTCCGACAAAAATCAATGCAATCTTCAATTTCCTTTCAATCGATTTCCTCTCTGTATTAGTGAGTAAGTTAGTATATAAGTACCCTTTTCTTTCGATCCTTGTCCCTGTCCACCACCTTCATCGGAACTAACAAGGCTTCCAGGCCCATTCGAAATGTTCATGTCGCATACTGTTATAGCAACGCAAAGACGAAGCGAAGCGAATACACTTATATTCATCTTACCCGTAGAGTCAAGGAAACGATTAGAGACAACGGATCTTACTCTAACTTATGGTTTCAGTATATGACATGAATAAATGAGCTGAGATGAATAAGGACACAGTTACCGTATGCACAACTCAAAATCGTTGGTTACAACAGGCTGCTAGGATTAAAATGCCTTCTTTGATGGAAACACTTCATAGAATGCAAATTTGGCATTTCTATCATAAAATGATGGTATTTTTATCAGGACAATTTTACTATGACATTTTATGCCAAGTGACTTTCCTTCTAATTTTGCAGTTTATACACGGAGAACCCGCAGATCACAAAATTACAATATTGCAATTGTTGTTTCACGCCCTGGTTGTTTCAACTAAAATGTTGTTGATTTAACTAACATATCTGTTGATTTTGACATAACCATTCAGGTAACCGAAATTGTTGTATTCAAATGCTGTCACTTGGCGGAGAATGAAGACAGCAAAACGCAGAACAAAAATCCTCTTCATTTCACTAGAATCGTTTTGTATTGAAAATTTTCAATGGTAAATGAACGTTATTTATGTTAGTTACGTAGTGGTCGTTTTATGAAAGTGAAAGTATGCAGAAGAATATAACAGTTGATTGTAAAACAAGTTTTCCTTGTGTTAAATAGATATTCCTACAGTATAAATGTTTTAATTTCATCTGAGAGTAATGTATTCTAGGACAGTTCATGTCAATGTTATTAAAACCGTTTAACGCTTAAAAATTGGCTGCTAAAGTGAAGTGGTACTATTTGTATTTTCTTGAAAGTGTATCTGTAGCATTAGGTTTACCAGCGAGCCATTCTGCAAGTGAAGGAAAATTTTCCTAATTCCCTGTGACCATTTTTCTGGTGAGTTCCCTTTTGAGAATTGTAATCTTTTGGTTCATTTCCATATCCTTTGTGAGTTTAGTGATAAAGATATAAGCAGTGAACGATTAGCTGCCCCCGAAGAGGCTAACAGTAAAAAATATTTATTGCAATTGGCGTTTTAAGCTCAAATAACTGGATAATTGGTTGAAACAACTGAGACATTTTTTGCTTTCACGCATACAAGTAACTTTGCTTGGATTGTGTCTTTGCTCAATTGCACGAGTGACATCTCATTGAAACGTTTCATTGTTCGCTCAGGGTGTTTGGTATTGCTCAACTGAAACGTTTCATGACTTGTTGGGTGTCGTTGCTAAGCTGCCAGCACGATAAATAAAAAATGACAGATTAGTTAAAACAATAGTCGATTAGTTGTACCAAATTTTAACCAATCAAAATCAGAAAAACAACTAATATTTTAGTTGTTTTGCGATCGCTGGCTTTTCCGTGTAGTCCCTTCGCAACATACTGAATTTTAATTTTGTCACTGGATCAGGTGCGCCCCCCGAAACTCAAGAAATTATTAGATTATTAGGGGAGACCTGGGCTAGACTAGACACGGGGTTAAATCGGACAGCTCAAATATCTTATAAACTTGCAATTATTTCAATCCATGGATTGACTTTGTAAACGCACTTTAAAGCGATGGAGAGACGTCAGCTGGCTGGAAGTTGAGACGTCATCGTCTCACGAAAGGTTGTAATAAAGGTATCCACGGTTCCAGAAATACTGTATTTTAACTGTGCATATTTTCCTAAATCACAAATTGGGAATTGTAGCTGAAGGTTGCATCTATACCACGGGTGAGTGTAAAAACCTTGTTGTAACGGATGCCCCAGTCTCCCCTATATTAGCAAAACTCTTGGTTTCTTTAGATGTTTAGGTCAACTGTAAAATGGATAATTTCCAGAAAAACGACTTCATAAAAAAAATTTAACATTGATAAACATGTTCTGAACCCCTCCCGAAAAAACTGTTCTGGGTACGCGCCTGCACAGGATCATTCTAACATACGGGGCTAAATATTCTAGGTCACGAACGCTAGCGCTACTAGCTTGACAGATAGAGCTAGGAGGGCGATCAGCTGCCCAGGCATATCTAATAAACGAATGGGCTAGGCTAGGCACTGCTGGCTAAGTAGGAGGTAGAACATTTCGCATTACACACATTGCATGGTTCCTGTTCCGAGGTTCCAACAAGAACAATAAATACAAGACGTGATAGTTCCTGGATGATTTTTCTACATGCATTCGGAAACATTCCACAGAGTCAAAACATCGGTACACGGTAGGCACACACACACAAAAACAACAGACGGCAAAAGAACATTGATCAGAGGCACACACCGATTTCATCGATACTCACCTGGCGGCACCCCGAGCGATTCTTGAGTTTGTACCTTGTTTTTTTTTATTTCTACAGAATTCGGAACTATAGCGTCAACAAGCTGTTTGTTTGTTTGTTTACTTTTGTTTGCACAGAAACACACATCGCAAAAGCCCGGCAGGTAAAGCGAGCTTCGCTACTATATTGGCTTTTGCTTGGCTCGGCACTCTTGAATATATGAAGCGGTTTTTTGTTTGATTATTATTTCGAATGTTTGAAAACGTGATTTACTTGATTTTGTAACAAAAATCAGCTCAAAATAATAATTTTTTTTTGGTCTGTCTTCAAACATGAAAAACTGCAATGAAAACAAAACGGGGAAATTAACGTTCGATAAACCAAATTCGCTGAACGAAGAAGCAGAGTAACGATTACAGAAAAAAATAAACACATGCAAAACAACTAAACACAACGACAAATTCGAACAACTCGTAGCTAGAAGCAATAGAGAAGCCAAAAGAAAAAAAAGAAGAAGAAGAAACGTATGTCAGAACAGTTCTGGATTGGAAAGGTAAATAGATCCGTAAAATAACGAACGATTTAGGCCGGTCACTTCCCGGGTGTCACAAAACCCTGCGACCGACGAGTTGGACAACTTGCTTCTGATTTGGGTAAGAGATAAATCTACTGATGTATTCGCGGAAAAAAGTTATGTGCATAGAAAGAAAACCCCCGATCGGGGATTCCGAACGAGGTCTGCATCTAGATATATGCGTTTGAAAGGAGTTGCAGTATGAAGGGCAAAAAAGATTCCTACTGATTTCGTATGGCAGTTGCAACTTTAATTGTTTGTTAGTAGGTTTATTTTGTTCATTGTGGTTCGATATTTTACCTCGCATGAAATCGTCTATCGTATGAGCACGCTTTTCTATTAACCCTCCACAATTTTTCGCGTGCGTGCTTTCATAAGACTGGAATAGTTTAGTGTGTTCGGAATCTACAAGGAAGCACAGGAGAGAGAAAAAAAACAAGAAGAAAAGAACAAAACGGGGCACACACACCAAACGTACGGGGGCGGGGTTAGTACGGGTGGATGGGGGTGAGCAAAAGTTTGCAAAGAGAAAAAAGAGAAAGAAAAAGACACAATTGGATAAAACAATGACGATATTGACATCAAAAAAATGGTGGTCGTGGAAAACGTGATTCACAGCCAGCAGTCGCACAACGTTTCCCCGCCGGCGTGGTGATGGGTTAGAGAAAACTGCTGCGCGTGGTCGTGGTAGGCCATGTTGGCGCCACAGCATTGCACACTTTTTCTCCCATGCCATTCCACGTGGGCACCGTTGCACGAATCCTGACTGCTGCTGTTGACAGGTACTTGTTGTATGCAAGTATTTCGTTGGTTGCTTGGTATGAGTTGCATGCTAACTTGGTTGCAATAAAGAGTAACTTGTATCGGAAAAGTTGAATTCGAGTGATGTTAGGAATGTGCAAAATGAAACATAAATAAATGACAGGAAGAAAGTAATAACCAAATACTGTTCGCAGAAAGGTTCAATCGATTGTTTACGATAAATGTTTAATTGCTCCGTCAGATACCAGAGACCAAGAAACAAAATTCTTTGTGCTTCCACATTTGAACTAAGAGATTCGATGTCTCCCAAACATTGCACTTGACAAACTTCTACTGTTTGGTCCTAATGGGTTCAGAGTGGACCTTAAATATGTAATTCTTTACAAATTCTGGATGAAATTGACACAATGACGCTAAAATGAAATTCAGAGGTGCTGCTTGTTTAGAGCTGTCAAATCGGCAGAAATTTTTTTAACGATTTCTGATAAAAAAATCTGTCAATTTGAAAAATCATAGCAGAAGTGGAAGAAAACCGTTTTAACTTTGAGGTGGCAATTTTGATCTTAATTTATTATACTAACTAACTAACGTTTATTTAGAATAGAACATTTTACTTGGAAATAACAAATAGAGTATCCAAAATAAATGATACTCGGTTGCTAAACATTCTACACGGAACCGCAAAACAACCTAATTTTAAGTACATTCCACTCAATTTGGGGGTTCTGTTCAATAACCTAATTTGAGGTAAAGTGGTTCTACGTAGTTTCTCTCAGCAGAGCAAAAGAAAAACACGTGTGTGTTTAATGAAACGAATAACAGAAGTAAATTTATTTAGTTTTTCTCTTGACAGCATCAATACGGTAGATCAGTAGAAGGTGTGCACATCACAGTACACGGTAAATGTAGAGTATGATAATTGCAGTTGTTATCCTCCAACATCCCGCCTCAATTAACTACTCCTAGCATGTCTCTGAATTTCCGGAACCGTGGCGCCGGCAAACCCTTGGTCATCATATCGGCGAGCTGCTCACCCGTCTCCAGATATTTTAGAACCAGTTTACCCTTCTCGATCAACTCCTTCAGGAAATGATACTGGACTTCGATATGCTTCATCCGTTTCAGCTTGCGTGGATCCAGTACAACCGAGATACATGGCTGATTATCTTCAAAGACTGATATTGGCTCACTGACCTCCCATTGAACAGACCTCAACAAGTTTACGATCCACATCACTTCGCAGCTGGCCTGACAGAGTGCCATGAGTTCCGCTTCCGTCGACGACAAGGCTACGGACGATTGTTTCTTAGTAGACCAAGCCACTGTTTGCCCATAAAGTTTGATCACCAAGCCGGATACCGATTTCCTGTCGTTGACGTCAGTACCCCAATCAGCATCAGCAAACACCATCAGTTGTTCCGATTCTGTACGCCGATATACGAGTTGGTGATCCGCCGTACCTCGAAGATATCGCAATACCCTTTTCAGGTGCACCCAATGCTCCTCAGATGCGCAACATTGAAATCCAGCAAAGTAGTTCACCGCCGCACAGATATCCGGACGAGACGTAACTGTTAGATACATCAAGCATCCGACCAATTCACGATACGGTTTGTCCGTTGGACGCTTCGAGTTCTCAGCTTTCTCAAGACGTAAACGGGGATCCATGGGCACCAACGACGGCTTACAGTCACTCATCCCGAATCGCTCGAGAACTGCTTCGGTGTACGCCTTTTGGTTGATCGTCATTAGTCCTGCCTCACGATTGCGCTGAACGTTCAAGCCGAGGAAGTTCTGTATCTCCTCCAAATCCTTCATCTCGAACTCAGCTGCAAACTTTCTTTTCAAATCCTGAATCGCCTTCAACGAGCTGCTCGCAATCAGGACATCATCCACATAAATCAGAACGTAGATGACCACGCCATTACTATTGTAGAAATAGAAACAGGTATCCTGCTCACTTCGTCGAAATCCAAGCTTATCGATGAATTCATGGAAACGAAGATTCCAGTTCCTGGACGACTGCTTCAATCCGTAAATGGCTTTGTTCAACCGACAGACTCGCTTATTTCCCGCCTCAAAGCCAGGTGGCGGTCGCATGTAGATTTCCTCGTCCAATGAACCGTTCAAGAACGCACTTTTGACGTCCATTTGGTGAACATGCCAACCTTCCTGATTTGCGAGCGCTAGAAGAATCCGTACCGTGGCCATTTTGACCACCGGTGAGTAGGTCTCGACAAAGTCAAACCCCTGCCGCTGCGTGAACCCGCGAGCCACCAACCTTGCTTTGTACTTAACGATCGACCCATCACTATTCCGCTTGATTTTGAACACCCATTTACTATCGACGATTTTCTTTCCAGTAGGCAGCTCTACCAAACTCCAGGTGTCGTTCCTTTCTAGTGAAGCAAGCTCCTCGTGAATCGCCTGCTTCCACAATGGCCAATCTTCCCGCTTTCTCAGCTCGTTAACATCGGATGGTATCCCGTCGACAAATTGTTCGGCACTGAGAGCAAACGCCGATACATTCATGTCGTAATCCTTTTGCCAGATCGGCCGCACTTTTTCCCTCTCACTTCGTCTCGATTCTGCACTTACTTCACTATCAGCCAAGTCTTCCGATTCTTCTTGCGAAAAGAATTCATCTTCCGAACCGTGATTGTCCGGTACCACTTCGTTTACCGTTAACTCTTCGATCGGTTTCGACATGCGCTCTTCGATTACAACTGTATCACTTTCATTCCTTTCGTTCTCCTCAACGCACGGTCGAAACACTAGTTCGTTTTCGTTAAAGATTACATCGCGCGCGATGAATACCTTTTTACCGTTCCACACGCGATACCCATTCGGAGCGTACCCAACAAACTTCACCTTTTCAGTCTTCGGGTCTAGTTTCTTACGCAATTTCTTAGGGACATGAACGTAACAGTCACTACCGAACACGCGCAACTTGGATACATTCGGTTTGTTCCCGCTCCAAGCTTCATACGGAGTAATGTCACCTTCGACCGCGACACTCGGACTCCGGTTCAACACATACGCACTAGTGTAAACCGCTTCGCCCCACAGTCGTTTCGAAACACCGCTAGCTTCAAGCATAGAACGCACTTTTTCTACTACAGTACGATTTAAACGTTCACTCACCCCGTTTTGTTCCGGTATATAGGGGACGGTACACTCCAACTGGATACCGCGTTTCTTGCAAAGGTTTTTCATCACTTTACCTGTATACTCGCCTCCGTTGTCGCACCGAAGGCGCGAAATCCGCTTGCCGAAATGAGCTGTCGACATGGCCTCGTACTCCATGAACCGTTCAAGCACCTCGTCTTTGGACTTCATCAGATAGATAACAGCTACATGCGTGAAATCATCCGTGAACGTAACGAAGTATGAACTGCCATCCCATGCTACAGGGGTAACAGGTCCGCATACGTCACTGTGCACAATTTCCAATGGACGACTAGCACGCTTCTCCCCATGGCTCCGGAACGGTTCTCTCGTCTGTTTACCTTGGATGCAGGCCTCGCACAGTATTTTCTCGCCTTCACACTTTGTGCCATCCATCTCCAAACCGTCAACCATGTCCTTCTTCATAAGCTTGAGGAGATTGTCGTTCCCCAAGTGACCAAATCTGTGGTGCCACAGCATCAGTTCACGGTTGACTCTGCCAGTCACCAACACTTTTCCATCCGGCTCGCCCTGGTTGAACCGGAAATCCATCGCATAGAGCCTGCTAGATTGTTTACCAGTTGCCACAATCTCGCCATCAGCCTCTACAGTTACGTTACCGTTCAAGAACACAACCTTCTTTCCGGTACTTTCCAGCCGTCTGAGCGATACCAGGTTTAACGACAACTCTGGTATCAACAGAACTTCGTTCATGATTATCTGGATCTGTTCCCCTTCGACTACGGTGTACGCAACGACTCTCCCTTTGTATCGTGCCAGCAAGTTGGTGCCACTTTTTGCTGTTTGAATCACTACCGGGTCACGTAGCTTTTCAAGACTCTGGAACAACGACTTATCGTTCGACATATGTTCGGAAGCGCCGCTATCCAGATACCATTTAGATTCCTCTCTGGAACTCACAGCCGCTATCCCTCGAACATCCGTCGCAACGAACGAAACAGCTTTAGTGCCGACATTCGCTTTCTCTCCCTTGTCCGCAGATTCTCGTTCTTGTCCCTTCTTATCCTTCAGCTTGGGACACTGGAACTTTTTGTGTCCGACACCGCCACAGCTGAAACATTTCAGTTTACCTGGCGCACCAGATTTCCCAGAAAAGGCAGCTCCTTCCGATTCCGCTTCAGCTCGCTGTCCCCTGCGTTTTGCTTCAACGTCCAGATAATTTCGTCGTACCAAATCCATGGTCAGTCGTTCCGATACTGCTTCCATGGCCGACGTAACCGCGTCGTACGATTCCGGCATCGTCAGCATCAGATGACATATCACATCTTCTTCTTCCAATCGTGCTCCGGCTCCTTTAACTTCACGTACCAGCCGGTCGAAACGAAAAAAGTGATCCTGCAGCGGCTCATTTTCGTTGTATCGCATCGAAAGCAGCTGCTTTTTCAACAGAAACCGACTCGTGATGCTTTTTCTCTCGAAGATGTTGTGAAGAGCATCCCAGATCTGCTTCGGACTGTTTTTGTCCTTCACATACTCCAGATGACTGTCTGCGATTGTCTGGATCAGAACGGATCGACATTTGTTGTCTTGCCGCACCCGATTTGCACGCTGAACTGTCTTCGCAGCTTTCGTCTCAGCGCTGTCTGCATCCGGAATCACCCAGAAGGGCTCCTCCTCCGCCTCCTTCTCGATGCAATGCCGAATCTCCAACTGCAACAGGTACGCCTGTACCCGGAAGCTCCAATTGTTGAATCCGGTCCCGTCGAAAGGTTTTATCCGGAGGGATTTTGCCTCATCCTCCATTCCGCAGGAAAAAATTTTTGACTTTTTTTTTTTTAAACTTCTTCACGTTATTTTGCTGGGCCCATAACCTCTCAGCAGAGCAAAAGAAAAACACGTGTGTGTTTAATGAAACGAATAACAGAAGTAAATTTATTTAGTTTTTCTCTTGACAGCATCAATACGGTAGATCAGTAGAAGGTGTGCACATCACAGTACACGGTAAATGTAGAGTATGATAATTGCAGTTGTTATCCTCCAACAGTTTCCGTAAGTCGCATGCACAAAAAAGCTACTTAAAAATACTTTAAGATGAGTTACATTTACTTTACAGTTCAGTCGTATTGACTCAATTTCAAGTTAGTACAGTTTACTTAATTTTAGCTTATTGAATGCAACTTTCGCAGTTGGATGTTTTTGCTTTTTGTATTTTGACAACAATTGAAGGAGCGAATGAATGGAAAGATTCAAAAGAACTCAAAAATAAGTAAAAAGAAGTCAAATAATAGGTAGTTTTTATTTTCCGTGTAGTGATCGAGAAATCAACATTACACTGGTTCCTGTTGAAAAAATTTTTGCACATTTCTAGAGGTTTTCCATATTTACACACTAGAAAAAGTAGTAATAATCACTTTGAAATCAATTATCTTCCACTTCGAGTTTACCTTTTTTTGCTGAAAGCTATTTGCACTATTGAATAAACGAAAAAATCGTTGCCAATCACTCCTGCTGATATGAAACTTTTCGGAAGAACCTTCCTTTTCTTGGTTCCATTTTTCATTGGCAGGTATCACTACCGGTAATCCAGTTTCGCGGTATTGTACCAATTGGCACATTGTCGCAAAGCTGATTTACCGGTAGCGACACCTGCCAATGAAAAATGGAACCAAGAAAAGGAGGATATTTTCAGAAATTTTCAAATCGGCAGTAGTGATTTGCAACATTTGTATCGTTTATTCAATAGTACAAATAGATATCAGCAATAAAAGTACACTCGGAGTAGAAGAAAATCGATTTCAAAGAGATTACTACTACTTTTTTTTAGTGTAAACTACGATTAAACATGGAAAATCTTCAGAAATGCATGAAATTGGGAAGATTAGTTTTTTCGGATTAAAATTTTTTTAACAGAAACCAGTGTAATGTTGATTTCTCGAGTACTAGAATGTATAGCTATAGAGTACTATTTATTTTGGATACTATATTTGTTATTTCCAGGCATTTGAAAAATGGTATCAAATCTAGTTTAGTGCTCTATTCTGACTAAATAATGCATAAACTAAGATCAATAACATTACCACCTCAGAGTAAAAACTTTTTCTTCAACTTCTACTATGATTTTTCAAATGAATTTGCCCGTTTTCATCGTTGAAAAGGTGGAGTAATTGGAAATTTTTCTACCAATTTGACAGCTCTTGCTGAATGTATCATCTCTAAACAAGTAGCGCCTCTACATTTCATTTTTGCGACAAGATGCCAATAGAGCAATACTTTTTTCAGCAATAATTTAGATTAATCAAATTTGAACAGCATCATGGAAGATGTTTTTATCTGTATTGCAAGCCGTTTTAATTTTGAAACGATTTCCATATATTCGGTAACATTTTTATATAATTTTTCATGACAACTAATAAAAATTAAGAGTGTAAAAGGGCGCATCTTTCATTCAGGGATGCCAGGTTCACAGATTAATCTGTGTTTCACAGATTTTCAATTTTCTGCACAGATTTTAAAAATGACACAGATTTCTGAAAATGATCACAGATGTTCACAGATTTTGGAATAAATCACAGATTTTCACAGAATTTTGAAATCGAGCACAGTTTAGCGCCAAAAAGTACACAGCGGTTGAGGGAGAAGGTACAGAGCGTGTTGATAGTGAGACCTTTTTTTTTTGCTCACCAAATTGATTTCGATCTGCTATTATGGTACGGGAAACGGGCACAGATTTTCACAGACAGGTTTTTGGCTTGATCACAGATTTTCAAAAAAATGACCTGGCATCCCTGCTTTCATTGCTATAAAACTAGTTTAATGCTGTCTGGCTCAATAATTATGAGACACTTTCATATGAAAACAAGTCTTTCAAGTGGCAATATCTCAAAAATGGCGCTCGTAAATTCCTATACCTTGCCTACTCGTGTTTCTCAGATTCATAGATATCGTTTTTCTCCAAAAAAAACCTGTCGCAGGTGTCAGTTTTGTGGGAAGGTGGTAATACCACAATACGATTGAAAACAGTGTCGTCATGGAACTTTAAATCGTTTGTCTCCTTAGGTAATCTTCTGCCAGAATTGTGGCACATCTAGCCGTTATTTAACTTGCATAATTCTACTGGCAAAGGTGGACTATGGCATCATTGGTTGGACCAATCAACGACAACGATGTACGTATTAGTAAATCAAAGTACGTTTCTTCAAATTCAGCACCGTAAACGTGTTTCTCTGGTTGAAAGACATCGACTGAGTGTTGAGTCAGTTTTGTGGGATGATAAAAATACCACTCGAACCAAGCAGCAATGAAATCTAAACAACGATCTACCAGAAAATTGAAAAAGGGAGAAGTAAACTACGACAGCTGCCTACAGTGGGATGAGAAAAATTTACAAGAAAGATCAGATTCTGTAACTGATTTTTTCGAAATCAACTGTTACCAACGTAATCAAAGTGTTCGAAGAACGTTTGTCGACAGGCAGGAAGACTTGATAGGAGAGAAATCGCCAGTAAGCTGGGAGTGTCGTCTACAAACGTGCATCTAGTTAAAAATACGAGCCGAACTGTTGGCTTCCAAAGAAGAAATTGACTCCTAATGGTGATCACCAAACCAGTACATGAAGATCTGTCTGCTACCGACGAAGTTCGATTGCGTAAGAATATTCATTAATTTTAATATTCTTGGTCAGAAATATTGCACTTCAACTGGAAGAGTTAGGGTGACAGTTATTTTCAAACACCGGTTGTCGCCATTTTTAAAGAAATATCCAGTGGGGAGGACAATCTGTTTCTGTGGTTTAAAAATCAAACTTTACATCGTAACTGGAACCATCAACCAGAAAATTTATGAGCAAGAGTATTTGAAAAATCGTCTGCTACCTTTCCTAAAGCGACACACTTTGGGCCTTCTGTTTTGGCAAGATTTACCATCTTGCCGTCATGTGAAAGGCAATGGAATGCCGCCAACTATGCCCAGAGAGTGAATGCCATGATTTTTTTTGCGCCTGTAGAACTTTAAGAAATACAGCTGATTTACAGGATTCTGGAGCCAAGTTCAGAGTTCTGCTTTAAAATTTAGCCCAGAAATTAGTTCCAGAATGAAGTTCTGAAATTCGGATGTAGAACTCAGTTCCAGTTCAGTTCAGTTCAGTTCAGTTCCGTAATTCAATTCGAGAAATCATTTCTAGAATTTAGTTCCGAAATTCAGTTCTAGAATTCAATTTCAGGACTTGCGCCCAGAAACCAGAATTCTTTAGTTTAGAATTCTTGAATTGAAATAGAATTCTGTAAAAGAATTCTACAGTTAAATTCTTGAGTTGGCACTGTAGGCACAAAGTTTGGATTTTGGATCTAAATTTTAGATTTTAGAACCAGGTCTAGAACTCAGGCCCAAAGTTGAGCACCAGAATCCAGGTTCAGAACACTGCTCTGGAATTCGTGTTCAGAATTAAGTTTTTCAACACCAACAGAACTTTAGCAAATATAACCGATTTACTGGATTCTGAAGGCAGATTCCGAGTTCTACTCTAAAATTTAGTCCAGAAAATAGTTCTAGAATTAAGTTTTCAAACTCAGATATAGAATTCAGTTCCAGAATTTAGGTTCAGAATTATAGAACTTGATTCTGGAACCAAAATTCAGTTCAGAAATTCAATTCCAGAATTAATTTCTAGAATGCAGTTTCAAAATTCAATTATAGAATTCAATTTCAGGACTTAGGTCTAGGAAGCAAGTTTGGAATTCTGGAATTGAAAGCGAATTCTAAAGCTGAGTTCTTGAGTTGGTTCCAAGTTTGGGTTCTGAATCTGAATTCTAGATTTTACAACCAGGTCTAGAGCTCAGTTCCAAAGTTGAGGTTCAGAACACTGTTCTCGAAATCACGTTCAGAAATAAGTTTTGAAATTCAGATGCAGAATCCAAGTCCAGAGATCAATTCAAGAGTCCAGGTCCAGGTTCACTTCCAAAATTCAATTCGAGAACTCAGGTTCAGAAATCTGTTCCAGAATTCGGGTCCACAATTCATGTTTTGATTCTTGAATTCTAGAATTCAGGTCCATAAACCTAGTCCAGAGTTTTGGGACTGGAATTGATTTCTGGATCTGATTTCTAACACTGAATTCTGGAACTAAATTCTGGACCTGAGTTCTTTCTCAAAGCAACACAATTTAGACCCTCTGTTTTGGCAAGATTTGGCATCTTGCCGCCATCAGAAAGGGAATGGAATGCCGCGAACAACGCCCAGGAGATACTCAAGACCATGAATGGCAGCAGAACTTCGGGAAATATTACCGATTTACTAAATTCTGGAGACAAGCTCAGTATTCTGGAACTAAAATTCAATCCAGAAGCTAGTTCTAGAATAAAGTTCCAACGTTCAAATGTAGAATTCAGTTCCAGAATCTAGATCTTGATCCTGAAACTAAATGTTCAGAATGAAGCTCAGTAACACTAGTAAAACTTCAGCAAATATAACCGATCTACTAGATTGTGGAGTCAAGTTCAGAATTTTGCTTTAAGATGTAGAACTCATTTGCGAATCTACGGTCAAAATTATAGAACTTGATTCTGGAACTCAAATTCAGTTCCGAAATTCAATTCAATCAATTAATTCAAAATTATTTTCTAGAATTCAGTTTCAAAATTTAGTTTTAGAATTCAAAGCAAGTTTAGAATACTGGTACTGATAGCGAACTCTATAAAAGAATTCTAAAGCTGAATTTTTGAGTTGGTACAAAGTTTAGACTCTGAATCTGTGTGCTAGATTTAAGAACCAGGTCTAGAAATCTGTTCCAAAGTTGAGGTTGGAGTAGTTTACACTATTCTTGAATTCACGTTCACTTTCAGAATTAAGTTTTGAAATTCAGAAATCAATTCAAGTCCATAAACCTGGTTAAGAGTTCTGGAACTGGAACTGATTTCTAGCACTAAATTCTAGACTTGATTTCTAGAATTGAATTTTAAAACCGGAATTGAACCATGTACCTGGATTCTTGAACCTTGTACAGAACTCCGTTCAAAAATTTAACATCAAAAACCTGGACCAGAATTCAGCTCCAGAATATTGATCCCGAATTTAATTCTTGATTTCAATTCCCGAATTTAGCTTTGGAAATTCGTACTAGAATTCTGCTTCCGAAATTAGTGCTATAATTTTGTTTCACAATTCTAATCTAGAATTCTGGCCCCGAAATCTAGTCCAGAGCTCTGCAACATAATTCAAAACCTAAATTCTGGTACTGAGCTCTGGAATCGAAACTGAATCTGGACTAGGTCCGTAATTCCGTTCTTAAATTCAATTTATATCCCCGGTTCCGAATTTAGTTCCAGAATTAAAGTCCAGAGTTCTATAACTGGAACTGAATTCAGAATCTAAATTCAAAATTCCAAAATTCGGGTTTATGTTTTCAATCTAGAACTTTCCAAAATTCGGGTTTATGTTTTCGATCCAGAACTCAGTTCCCAAATTTAGATACGATATTTGATTCCGGATTCAGTTCCCAAATTTCAAGTCCAGAAGCTCCAAAACCAAAGTCCAGAAGTGGCGGCTCTAAAATTCAACTTTAGAATTCTTTTCCAGAATTCTATTTCAGTTACTTGGTATCAGGACCAAAGTCTTGGAACTTGAATTTTAGAGCCGTCACCGAATTCTGGAAATGAATTTTGGAACCAGATCCAGTAGTCTGTTCCAGAATTTAATTCTGTTATAAAATTCATGTTCAGAATTGAGACAGGAAATATAAAGTCAGATTTCAGATCCAGAGTTTAAGAATCAAGGTCTTGAATTCTTAAACTGGACCTGGAATTGAAATTTAGTTTCCGAATTCTGGATTTAAATTTTTAAGATGCATACGGGAACTGAGTTCTGGATCTGAATTACAAAACGTAATTCTGAGTCTCAGGTCCAGAGCTGAATTCTAGAAATAAACTCTGAACCTGGGTTCTGGAACCAAGTCCATAAATCTGCTTTAAAATTTAATTCTAGAATCCAGACTTCGATTCAGTTCTAAAGCTCAGATAGAAAACTTAGGTCCAGGGACCAAGTAAAAAAAACCCTTATTGAAATAGAATTTAGGAAAAGTATTCTAAAGTTGAACTTTTGAAGACGCCACTGAATTCTAGAAATAAATTCTGGACTTGGATTTTGGAACCAAATCTAAAACTCAGTTCCAGAATCCAGGTTCAAAATTTTGTTGTAGAATTCATGTTTAAAATTAAGTTCGGAAATTCAGATCCAGAATCCATTTCTAAAATTTCAAAATCAAGATCCAGAATTCTGAAAGTGGATCCTGTAACGTAAACTTAGTTCCTAACCTGAATCCAGGTTCAGTTCCACAATTCGATTCGAGATTTCAGTTTTAGAATTCGGGTCTAGAATCCTCCAGAATTCAATTTTAGAATTCTAAGCCTGAATTGTGGAACTGAATTCTGTATATGGTTTCGGGACCTGAATTTCTAGCAACGAGCTCTGGAACTGAATTCTCGACATAAATTCTAGAATTGATTTTTGAACCTAAATCCTAGAACAGGAACTGAACTTTGAGCCTAGATTCCTGAACCTGAATCTGAATTCCGTTCGAACATTTAGCTCCAGAATTCAGGTTCAGAATTCAGTTTCAGAATACTGGTCCCGAATTTAGTTCTAGGAATTAGTTCTGGAATTCTGGTTCAGAAATCAGTTCTAAAATTCCGTTTCAGAATTTATTTCTAGAATTCTGACCCAGAAACCTATAACTCTGGAACAGGAATGAAACTTTGCAACTAAATTCTCTACCTAAAATCTAGGTCTGGAATCTGGACTCGAAATTGAACTCTGAACCTGGATTCTTGAACCTAAATTAAAATTCCGCTCCAGAAATCAAATTCAGAATTCAATTCCAGAATGCTGGTCTAGAATTCCGAAATAAGTTCTAAAATTTTGTTTCACAGTTCAGTTCTAGAATTCAGAATTGTGGAACAGGAACTGAACTCTGAAACTAAATTATAAATCTGGACTTGGATACTGGATTTGAACCCAAAAAATCCATTCCGAAATTCAATTTAGAATTCAGGTTCTGAATTCTGCTCCAGAATCGATCCATGGATCTGTACCTGAACTAGGACTTATCAAATAACTAGTCCAGTTCCAGGCTCTGATCCAGATCTACACTTAATATATAACTCTTTCGGGTTCATATCCTGGTGTTAGACTTATATCTACCATATAACTTATCCTGGACCTGGAAGTTCCAGTTCCAGATCATGAATGTGTGAAAACGTATGGGGATATAAATATAAATTGACGTGTATTTTTTTACGAATTGAAGGGAAGTCCTTACTTGCTGGAACTAGTAATCCTAAAGGTAGAGATCAACGAAGAGAAAGATCGTAGATCTGGTAACGTGATATAAATAACAAAAAATCTGGCACCGCTTGCATTTGTATTTGTGTGCAAGTGATATTTTTTTCAATATTCGGGTTTGTTTGCTTGTCAAGTAAAAATTGAAGTATATCCATCTGTTTTGTTTATATTCAGAAAGAAAACAGCATTAAATTATATTATGATTCTTCCAAATATTGTATACTCACTATTTGGTACACTACTAAAAATCGACACATTTTTGAAATATGTTTCTCAACACAGTTGAACATTTCAAGTTCAAGGCATTTTAAGTGTGCTTCAAAAATTTTAGCTCATAAAAGTAAAGTGTGTCGTCATATGGCTCAATCAAATAGCATCACATTTTCATTGAGATATCAGGTTTTGAAATCAGTTTCAGAATGCGGGTCTAGAATTTTTTCGAATTCAGTTCGCAAATCCAGGTCCTGAATTCAATTCTAGGTCAGAGGTCTGGAATCAAATTCTATGCGTGAATTCTGGAACTGAAACTGAGATTAAGATCTGGATTCTGTGCCTGGATTCTGGATCTGAATTTAGAAACTAGATTCTGGAGCCAGGAGCAAAATTTGTGTTCCGTTCCAAAATTCAGTACAATTTAATTCCAGAACTTAGGTCTAGAATTCAGTTTCAGAACTCGGTGCTAGAAATCAGATACAGAATCCAGGTCCAGAAACCATATCCAGAATTCTGGCTTAAAATTGAATTCCAGAGTTCGGTGCTAGAAATCAGATCCTAACTGCAAAGAGAGCCTCTCTTTGTTTACTTTCTCTTTTGCCTTATACGGAGCAATTACTGAAACTTTTTGAAAGTTTCCAATGTAAATCGAAAGCTTTTAGTTTTATCTTGAAAGTTTTGTGAAGAGTAAGACGACAAATATAAAATCAATCCGGTAAATCGTGAAAGAAAAAGTAAACAAAGAGAAACTGTCGTTTGCGGTTAGGACCTTTTGTCGTGGGACTGTCGGTATGTTGCACTTAAATGTTTGAAAACTCAACGCTTACTTTGATGTATGAATAATTGCGAGAGAACTCATGGCCTGGGAAAATTTTATTCAAATTGATCCCGTTTATGAATTCGAGTAATCTCAACTGAAACCATGAGTTATATTCAAAGAGCGTGTAAATATCGGAAAACAATCCCGCTTGTACGCGGCGGGCAGATTTCCCCCCAGACGGCTGGCTATGTCTGCCAGCCATCTGTGCCGGAATTCTGCCAGAATTCCGGCAAAAGTCTGGCAACAATGCAACATCCGTTTCCGGCAGAGAATTTCGCCTAGCGGAAATTAACGGTTTTTTCTGTCATACAAGATTGGCAGAACCGTTTTGAATCGGTTCTACATTTTAAGCGTCTTGGTTTTATTATTTCAATGAAAGATACATATGAAAGGCAATAAGTATTAGGCAATATACTAATCATGGGAAATGTTATTGCCAATAACATTACTTTCTCACTACCAAACATACCCATATTTCAATCTCATTTACCTCGTCTCAAGATTCGTTTTTTGTACGTACATGCGGGGTTGATGAATATCAAATGAAGTCGAACAAAATAAAAAGAAAAAAGAAAGAGGAGGAAAATAAACAAAACACGTACGGCGAGATAATGACGGAATTTCGCCTGGACAATTTCGACAGCAGCCGGTTGCCAGAATTCCTCACAAGCGGGAAGCCGGCGGAATAGTCAATAGCACACAGATCAGATGTTTTTCAAAGAAGGGCGACAAAAGTAAACAAATCGAGTTTCTTCCACCCAAAAATTCTGATTCTAGAAAAATCTCAATCTTAGTAATACAAAGAACTATAAAGAGCAAAACTGTCAATCCATTTGTTTACGTGTTTAGTTTCGCCCTCCGTGTTCCATGTCAACAAACAGGGATAGTAAGGAAGGGCGAAACTTTTTATTTCCTTTATTTTAGGTGGTTTCCGAACCTTTTACTACTGGAAACAGTAAATGAGACGATAAAATTACCCGCAGATTTGTCTTAGTCGCAGAAACCAGCCAATTTCACGAAAAATGCGCAAGGACGTAACTTCATTATTCACACAGGAAGCATAAAAGTAAACAAATCGAAAAAAAGCAAACTCTTTTTATGTTGATTTATTCAGTGAATATAGAAGGAAAGAGGCAAAATTTGCATGCCTTCTGAAGATACACCAACAGTTCATCGACTAATCAAAAATTGATTGATCTGAATTGAGAATATACCATAATTTCAAAATAGGATTTAAAACCAAGGTCGAAACATTCATTGACGTTTTTCTCTATTTGCTGTCAATGTTCTTTGAAAAACAACTGAAATGCAAATGCAAGCGGTGTCAAATTTTATATCACGTTGCCAGATGTACGATTTTTTTAGGTGTTAGGATCACTAGTTGGTGATGGCTAAAACGATCATGGTTGGATCTTATTCATAAGTGCTGAACAATAAAAAAATTCAAGACAAGGGAGGTTTTATACTTTCCATAATATCATAAAATAAAATTATAATACAAGAGCAAATCAAGCACCAAAAATCAATGAATACCAACTTTTGCAATATTGGTCATGATACACACGTTTTTTTTTCGGCGGAAACAAAAACTTTAAGAACACACAAAATTACAAACCATCAAAAGCTTGGCCCTACACACGTTGATCACACATTTACACGCACTGCCATCGAAAACACCCCAAAATGCTCAGGAAATGTTCTCGCATGCGTACACAGACTGGTGCAGAAAGTACATTCGTACATTGGAATGGAGAGCGGGGGAACTTCAACCGGGGGATTACGTAATTAATCAAATGGAAACAACATCGAAGCTACACAATCATTAGCGATAACACGGAAACAAAACAATTCAATATCGGAACGAACGGAAACGGAAATATCACATCGTAAAGAAGAAAAAAAAATTAACCAAACGGGGACAACAAAGTCGACGGTAGCACAAATAAGAACAGTAAATAAGAAAGTTTATTACATTTGTTAGGCGTTTGTTTGCCAAAATGCAGCACTAAAGATACATACGAAAAGCTTGTCAGTTTCACTTGCTATTTCAGCAAATATAGTTTTGGTTATGGTTATCGGGAAGAATTACTGGCATTTTTATAATTATTTTTTTTTTTTGGTTTCTCATTCTGATCAAGGGAAGTTTTCAACTGAAACAGGCGAACCAATAAACCCAACCAAACAAAAAGAAAATGAGGTTAAAAGTTCTAAAACTGAGAGTTCAATCAAAATTCACACATCGGTGCGGAACGTGTGTGCGTCAATTCGGCGGGCAGATAAATATAAGGGGTAGGAGGAGGTCCAACAAAAACGAAACCTTCAAAAGTACAACTGAAATCAAGAACAATAGCAACAGGTTATGGTGGTTAGAGATGGCGTGTTTGTGGTGTTTGGGGTTTTTTGTTTTGTTTTGTTTGGATTACGCTCAGTGCAAGCGACTAATTTGTCCGACTATACCTACGTTTTGATTGCATATCAAAATCTAAACTTTTGGTTTGCTGAAACTCTGGTTTGACGTCGGTGATGGACGCTGGAAGCTCGCTGGGTGTCACTTCCGGTTTGACCGTCTACGAGTACGCAAAAAATAAAACCATGTTTTGAGTTTACAAAGTTAGTTACCATCGGCGAGGTTATCACAATTTCTCCTGGTCCACTGAGCGTATCGATATCGGGTTGCATTGCATCCAACTCTTTCGTCCTCGTCAGCGCCGGTGTCGACATCGGCGTCCATATGTTCGTTTCCACCTTGAGTACCGTCGTCTGGCTAACCCTGTCACTACAAAACCCCCTAAGCAAGAATAATATGTTGAATCGGTACTGACAAACTGACAGTAAAACGAAACAAAAACAGAAAACCTAAACTACATTCAACCTTTCAATACCTTTCGATGGCACTTTTGTTGTTCCCCACTTCCTCCTCCTCCTGGGTGGCATCGGACGGTGGTGTCAGGTAGCCGGCCAGCCGGAGACCTCGATCGCGCAGGGCGATGTGTCCGATTCGGAACGATTGTCGAAAGCTAGCTCGCGCTCGGTCAACTGAAAGAAACGGAACTGAGCCTACATATTTCGGATAGGGGGTGGTTTTAATTTGGCGAAAAGCGATCATTACGGTGCCACTTACATTTGCTCAGCTTGACCGGTTCGAGCAGCTCCGGGGTGGTCGGATTGGACAGGTCCTCGAAGTTGATGATGAACAGTGAGATGTCGTCCACCTCGGAGCGGATGGGGGCTATCAC
This sequence comes from Malaya genurostris, assembly GCF_030247185.1. Lineage (NCBI taxonomy): Eukaryota > Metazoa > Arthropoda > Insecta > Diptera > Culicidae > Malaya > Malaya genurostris. The sequence continues at coordinate 288,698,488 of NC_080572.1, forward strand.
CTCGGAGCACAGGAATTTGATGCCTGAAAGTAGAGATTATGGTTTCGATTATTATTGAGTTTTTATTTGGATCTTAAGCTCCGGTTCCGGAGTTACAATTTGTTAAAAGTGGTCGGCCAGACATCGGCAATATATGTACCAGAGGACAAAATAGAAAAAGAATGCATACGAAATTGCTCCGATTGGCATCTCTTGACGGTTGATCGATAATTCTCCAACTAATCAAAAGTTCAGAAGAAATGAAATCACGCAAAAAACGATCCCTTCACAAAAATTGCTTCAGTATTGATTCAATCGGCACTGTGAGAAATTCTGCTGCGAGACGTTCGCAGAGTCAATTTTGCTTCGAACGAGCGATTGAGTCATCCAGCTGTTGGTCGTTTCCACTGAAACAAAATGCACCGAAAAGTGAACAACGACCGTGAAAATTCTACAAATCAGCCTATTCAAGGCTACAAACGTTTACAAAGGAACTATTACAGTTTATTGTCTGTTGAAATTTTAAAATCGGAAGTGAGAATAATCGGCTTGAAGTCTGATAGATTCTAATTAGAAAATTTTCACATACTTTCCTCGGCTTTTTGACGTGAATACGTTTTACTTTACTTAGGGGCACCTTTTCAAAATTTATCCTTTGGGTAAGTGATAGGTTTTTGATCGTGAATATCTCTTGTTTTTTTTTAACGTATCAACATGGTTTTTTGTTCACGTCTTCGTAGATATGATCAGCAATTTGTGGAAAATTTTCAGTAGTATGAGATAATTACAAACGACTCGAAATTCAAGTTTTCTAATATGTTTCATACCTTATGATCAAAAAAGAACCGGAATTTTCAATTTAAAATTCCCGCGCTTGTCCAATCGGTAAACTTTTATTCTCTCAACGTTGGCAACACTTTTATACACATTCTGTCAAATTTTCAAAATCGTTGTGTACCGATTAGAGAGATTGCTGTGTTGTTGGGCAAAAAAAGTACAGTTGTGTAATGTCAGAGACATAACTGGATGTCGCGAATACGAATAAAACTGACACTCTTTCTTTATACTTCCGAATATCATTTAGTTAATCGATTGTGTGAATTGTGAAAGTTTTGCCCTTTTACACTACTAAATTTAAAAAGAAACACCTAAACTACAGTACAGATTAGTTACATTAAACATTCTGAGACACAAATATTACGGATGCTTCTTCCGCTTGCGGTAATAAGCTTTGTATTTTGCTTGGAGATTCTTCGATCGCACCATAATTAACACGATGACAACGACAGCCAAATTCAAAATGAATGACTTCTGAGTCGGTGCTATGCATTTTATATGCATATCTGCAGAAAGTTTACTACAAACTACAACTGGTTGAAAAATGGGCCGTATACAATATGGTGCAGTAAAATTTCGCACAATTCTTTGGGTATAAAATTATGATTCTAAATGGCACCTTAGAGAATTTTGATGTCGATTATTTCATTTCAGATTTCAATATTTTAGTAAAAGATACTATCAAAGTGCTGTACGGGATTAATTTTTCGCAAATGAAAGCACGACCTAAGCGTTTGAGGCCTTATAACACGCAAAAGGCCTGCTTTCATTGCCAACTGCTCCACCGGACGACTGAAGTCCAAATGATAGTGCGATCTGAGCGTTTGAGGTTTTTAATCACGCAGAAAGTGCATTCTCCGAAGCTGCTGGTTGACTAAATCATTCCCACGACGTCCGCTTCCTTCCAACGCACAAGAAGAAATGATCGATTTTCACCACGGTTCCCCTTTTATACGCATTCAGTTGAAGATATGTGCCTGATTACCTCAAAATCGTCGTCCTTGCGCAAACAACCCAAGCGAAAGTAAAGAGTTTTCCGCTTTATTTTAAAATTTTGAGAAAACTTTATTTTTGAGTTGTTTGTGGTTATCTCACACTGTTCAAAACATTATCCTAAATTCCTGACCATATTTTTGATGAAAGAGTGAAAGAATTATGTTGCTGCCATTAATACAAGTCGAGATATTTACGATTAAGTTCTGCCCATTCTTCCATAAGGCTAATTTTGAAAAGGCACCCCATAGTAAAGTAAGTCGTATTCACGACAAAAGCAAAGTCTTGGCATTACATTCCTTTTTGTGGAATTTGGCCTTTCTGTTTCAACAGACTTCGCAGCCGATTCTTAGTGTACAGAATCATTGCATGGCTAGTACTATGGATCCTACTGACACTAAGAATCCTTCCAGGTCGGGGCTCGAACATACGACAACTGGCTTGTAAGACCAGCGTCCTATGCATTGAACCGCCAACCTGGGACCTGTTGTTGGGCATCTCTTATGGATCAGCCAAACACATTTTAACTGATGTTTTGGGTTTGAAACGCGTCGCTTCTCGGCTGGTGCCAAAAAAGCTGAATTTCATTCAAAAACAGCGTCGTGTTGATGTGGCCTAAGAGATGATTTTCAACGCAGATAGTGACCCCACATTCAACCAAGCACCGTACTCTCCAGATATGGCCCCGTGTGACTTTTTCCTCTTCCCCAGACTCAAATTGCCATTGCGGGGAACGCGTTTTGAGACCATAGAGACCATAAAAGAGAATTCGCTGCGTGAACTAAAGGCCATACCTTCGGCGGCCTATAAAACTTGTATGGAAATTATTTACGTTTCGCATTCAGCTTATCAGTGCATTAGCAGATTATGTTGATCTACTAATGCCACCTTGCGGATCAACATAATCCGCTAAGCAGACGTAAAATCGTTGCTACTTACAACGCACTTATTTTACACTAATTGTGCAATGTCTATTCTGACGTGCCGAAAGTAACGAAACCAATTGACGGCAACAGATAGTAGTCATTTGGGGGTTTGGAACCTCTTGGGTTTGTATGGAAAATTGGATCCATTTTCATGCATGTATTGCCGCAGGAGGAGAGTACTTTGAAGGCGATAATAAAGAAATTTATTAAAAATTTAAATTTTGCGTTTTTTAATAAAATTCCGGTTCTTTTTTGATCATAAGGTATGTAAAAGAGGTATATAGTAGATGCTTTAATCCATTCAGTTCATTCATAGAGTTCAGTTCTGAAATTCAGATTCAGAATCCAAGACAAGATTTTTATTTTTCATTTTTAGAATCCAGATCTGAGTTTCACTTTTTCGTCCCGAATCCATGAACAGAATCGAGATCTAGAACTCCGGAACTGAAACCGAATTTTTGAACTTGATTCTGAGCCCGGGTGTTGGTACCAAGTTCTAGAACTAAGACCAAGATCTTGATTCTATACCTGGACTGCAGAGATAAATTTCGGAAATAAATTCTGATCTTGAGTCTGGGATTTGAAACTGAATTCTGGAGCTAAAATTAAGGTTCACACAAGAATTCAGTAAAAAATTTTTGTCCGGAAGTCAGATTCAAGATTCAGTTCCAGAATTCTGAACTGAGTTCTAAAACTGAAGTTCTTGACCATTATTCATATCCATAGTTCCAGATATATCTCCAGATTATCCTGTTCCTAAATCCTTCCAAGGTTCAGGATTCAGTTCCTGAATGTAGGTCTAGAATTTGGTGAGAAAATTCAGTTCTACAATTCTAGAATTGTTAATAAATTCCGAAACTAGATTCTGAAGATTTTATTGAATTAAATTCCGGGTCTGAATTCTAGAACTGAATTTCGTTGCTGATTTCTGGATTCGAAATTGAACTGTGAATTCTGAACCGGAATTCTGAAATCAAAATTCAGCTGTAAAGCATTCAGATTCTGAATTCAGTATCGAACCAGAATCCTGGTCTCGAATTCAGTTCCAAAATTCAGTTCCACAACAATCCAGAATTAAGTTCAAAGATGCAACTTCAGAATTCAGTCTAGCGTTGAAATTGAGAATTCAGGCCTCAAGTTCAGCTCTAGCATTCGGCTTCAAAATTTGATTCCAGAAATCCAGGTCCGGAATTCAAATTCTTCAACATCAAAGAATCTGGACCATTCCTTTCATTCGCATTCGTCAGTAATGCGTTTTGTTAACTTCGGGATGGGCAAGTGCATCAAATCAGAGAAAAATGTTTCGTATGATATTGAATAAAGAATTTGTTTGACGTGTAGGTCTTCCTTTTTGGTTTCCAAACAATTTTTTTATGATGGTGGACAGCATCGATTAAAAAATATCAGCTTTGTTCGAAGTAAAAGCGAAACGGACATCAGTAGCACCCATCGAAAATCGAACTCTACTCGTCACCTCCAGCATCATCGACAACATAAGAGGTTCTTTTCAGAACCATCATTATTATGAAGAAATGTATTTGTCGTTCGCCAGAGTTGATATCATGCTTTATAAGGGCCGGAAAGTTATTCGTATTTACGACAATTCGGTTATGTCTCTGATCTTACATACCCGCCTCATTTCATTCTTCAAATGTCAAATTCAATAGGCGAAAACTCTGTGCAATTTTCCTTTCCTTCAAATAAATTTTCCTAATATTATAAAAACCGCCTGCTTTTGTTAAACTTAGTATCCAATCTATTTGTATTTAAGACTCCTCAAAAGTATAATTTTATTTACTGTAGGTTTATTTTTTTTTATTCAATATTATAATATAATTTTTAGGCACACTGCTTAAGCTCTAAGATGCCAAGAGTATTTACTAATCTTAATTACGACTAACTTAAAACTAGAATAGTATCATTATGTAATGTAGTATCGGGGTAGCGGATTCGGTAGAATTCAGCTTTCAGCTGGCGATCGGCAGTGGCCGGTGAATTGGATATTGCATGAGGGTCTTCCATATGGCGTTGGCGAATATCCATGTTGGCCGCATCCTTCGGTCAGTTTGGGTCCGCGAGAAACACCCCCAGGCTACGAAGGCCCGGCGGGTGGCCCGCATGCTGGTTTTCGACTGGAGCGGTCTTCCGTAGACGATGATAGTGATGTTACGGAAGAGAATGATTGTTTACAAAGTACAGTCGATTTGCGGAATGTCAAAAATCATACGTGAAGCTGACCAAGTTCCCGACACGTGGGCGCCAAGAACTTCCAAATCCGTCCAGTTTGTTCCAATTCTAAATGAAGCAAGCTTTAGTTAGATGAAATTCTCTACCGGAAACAGTTGTTGCATTGTTGAACGAGTCTTGCCGGAATTCCGCCAGCTTTCCAGTAAAATCTTCGGGCAGACGCTGCCAGGCGTCTGGGGAGAAATCTGCCAGACACATGCAAGCGAGTACCGTAAACTAATTAGCAACTAAATGACAACAACCCAAGTAGCATGTTAAGTTGCTGTCCTGTATATTTCTGCTGATTGTTCAATTTATCAAGTTAGTTTACATCACTATTCTAGTAACTGTTGTGTTATGGAAAAAGCGCAATTTTTCTGTGTTGTGCAACATACTTTCAAGTTCATCTGGTATTACGAACATTTATTCACAACGTTTGTGCAACTGATACAAAAACTCATGCCTCGATCCCATCACAAAGGCAGTAATAAAATCAGCGAAAAAACAATTATGAACTCGTAAGAAATACTACGTAATGTAAACAAGAAATGGAATGACGTTTACAAAAACATAACAAACATAATTTCTTATGAATAAGTTTCACATTTGATTTTCAATACAACTACTCTCAACACAAACACATCTTGTGAAATAGTCTGCACATGAAAAATGATAATGCACATATTGTAGAATTAATCTTTTGTGTTTTTGTAAATGAAAAATCGACAACGAACTGCATTTTTATGGTAAAACATGTATTTGAACACCCGAAATTTTCAAGCGCCTTTGAATTAACGTGTTTTGATGATTCTAAACCAATTTCTGTGAAAATAACAGTCTATTATTTTTAATGAGAATCATAGAAATGGTGTTTAAAATACGTGTATTCAAACATGCTTCAAAATTCTCAGACGATTTTGATCAAACTAATGTGTAATTAAACCTGAAATATCTCGAAATGATTTTTTCTTGAATATTTTCCAATATGACATCGATTGTAACAGTGAGTTGAATAAAAAATGGTTCACCCAGCGTATTGACATATATTATCTGAATAACAGGAAACATTAACATGTTAATATTTCGGAAAGAAATTCTCTACGTTTTGTTTTTTATCAGTTTTAATCTTCTAGTTAAATTAACAGTACAATACAGTATTCTCATTTATCTTAGAGTGCCCAACTTTTGTGGTACGCACTGTAGGTATTATTTTGGCAAGTCCGTGTGCTGAAGTTGCAAAAGCAAGTTGCACAAGCGGTATTATATAATAATGGGCGTAACTATGATGAAATTAACTTTTCGTTCAATATCTTTGAAAAGTGATGTCAGGTCTGCTTTTTTTTCGCGAGATGAAAACCGAATACAAATTATCTGATTTACATACCATATAACACTGTATTCCTGCAACTTTTATGACAATAATCTCATGTCTGCAAGTTTTACGTTCAATTCAAACATCTTGCACAACTTTTTTGCAAGCTTTAAATTTTATATCAATGTTTTTCTAAAATTGAAGAAAACTGCGCACACTGATCTAAAAATTCATGAGGCAGCCAAAACAATGCGGACTCTGCAGAAATTTTTTTTTACAGCAAGGTTATCAAGTCGGCTTAGCATTTTTTGGCATGAGGAGAGCATCAATCATTTCACTAATTTTTCTTCCACAAGAGATTTATAGCAATTTCGACGTATATTGTGCCCGGTACAATTATGACAGCCGTTTGGAAAGTTTTTGATAAGTTGCATAACTGTTATAGTTACTCCCGTTTTACATGACGATGTGAAATTTTTTGTAGAGCTTCTAGTGAAACATTAACAAGTTGGTGATTTACTGCACAATTGTTTTAGATGTACTCAAAGCTGTTCTACAGTGATTTTTTCGGTAGTATTGTGAAACTTAACAGTGATAAGTTGCACAATCAATTTTATTATATATTTCTAAATATATCTAACATAAATAACATTTCTATATCAATTGTAAAACATCTTGAGAGTTCAATAAGTTACATTTGCTACTTGGGAAACCATACACACAACAAACCATACATTATTTTCCAGCTTATTAAATTCAAATGAACTGAACGAAATATTTAAAAAAAATTGAACCGCAAATTCAAAATTACCGAAACTAATTAGCAACTTATTAGCAACAAATCATTCATCTATTTGCGTTATAATCGGCGAGAGGTACCTCGCTAAGTTTATGTTCAACCACAAAGAGGTGGTATAAATATTTGACTAGTGTAATTGAACAACACGTGTCATTCCAATTTAAATGAATGCATGGAAAATAGACCCCTGACATTGAATATAACAAAAGTTATCACCGTGTTGCATTAGATAAATCTAAAACAAAGCAATATCTACAATTAAGGAAAAAAAGTAATGTATCTTAACCCCACTACACTGCTAAAAATCGACACCTTTTTAAAAGGTGTTACTCTAAATACATTTCAAGTTCTAGACTTACTAACATATCGAATACGCTTCATTTGTGCTTCAAAATTCAAGCGCATGAAAGTAAAGTGTGTCGTCAAAGGCTCAATCAAATGTTGTCACAAAATAAACAAGAAATCATGAACAAACAGTTGCAGAACGCATTGCAGAAATGGGAAAATAACCAAACTGTCATTTGCTGATACACCGTTTATAAATTCACCATTCAATATTTATTCAAATTTATTTGTAAGACTCATAAAATGTTCGTGTTTTTAGGTAATGGAATTGGAGATTACCAAACAAAATCGTTCAATTCTTCTATTAAGGTCTTGTATCATTCAGCAAAATGAAAATTATTGAAAATTTGAGCTGATAATTTATATTCAATAAAATATATTTATCAAATTATTTCAAAGTTCATATCTAAATGATAACATTTCAGTTATAAATTTGCATCTAGGTATTTGAAATTTTTACCTGACATCTCTGTCTAAAACACATCAGCCCAATGTATCGATTTTCATCAATGTAGGTATGGACTGAAACAGGTTTTAATTTACAAAACCACAAGTCGTTGTTGAAATCATTACAGGACTTCCGGTGGAACTTTCAACGTGTAATGTACGATTCAGACGATCCGTCTACTTCCGTCACCGTCACCGGAACGTCAGCCTCCGTCAAAATTAGTCAAATGAGTTTTCCCTTTGCGCATTCACACGATGCAGCAGAGATCCGGAACGTCAACGTCCGTCAACGGCAAGCTCCGTCAACATTTCTCCGAAAGAATATTTGACGGACTGTGATTATCGCACACATGCACGATTCATATGATTACGGTATTGAGCTGACGTTGGTTATGTATGTATTCGGTGTCAAGATCCCACTCTTAAACAAAATATACCACATAAAAGTAATTAAACTTATCAGTAGATTGGCAAAGTACGCTACGTTGTTGAGTGGAACTGATTGTTTTGTTTTGTCCTCTCTCTAGTTAATTTTGAAAGATATTTACTCGATTAAAAGGTAGGAAAACAACAGATCGATTGGCTTCAAAAGCTCCCAGATTTTGTATTAGTGGAAAAAAATTGTGCGAAACTAAGTTCTTCAAATTCTGCGTGTAAGAAAATGACATGACCGAAAATGACAGGATCGTGTGAATTAGAATGACGGTGACGGAAGAAGCCGGACCGTCTGAATCGTACTTAAGCATATGTAAAAGAAATTACCATCGAAAATTTTGAAATAAATAAAATGAATGAACAATACATGTGCAAGAAAAAAACACAATCGAAATGAAAATACAAAATAAAATTATAATCTAACAATACACGTGCAAGGTGGGCCATTACTGGCTTTAGCCTGTCACGTTAGTGACACAGCAAATAAAAAAAAAACATTTTTAATCCACCTAGTCGTGTAAGGATGCCTTTCTCATATTACTTATATTTCCAAAAATATCATTAGAAGATTCTGTCAAGAAATCAATCTTGAATAGAATAAGGAACTTTCTTTGGGTTTGAACTAACATAAATCTTTTCAATTTGTAAACAGTTATGTCAAGTTAATAAGAGTTTTTCTTTATTTTGCATCGTCGCATTAAATTATTGAACACACATTAAACAGCAACCTATGAGACAATAGGAACTTTTGTTTGAGCCTAAGTTTGTAGAAATCCATTAAATCAACTCTGAGAAAATTCAGTGAGTTTCGTTTCCGAGTTTTTGACCACTACCGGTACTTCTGGAACCGGGAACTCGGAACCAGTATAGCCGAAGTCGGTTCGTTTAGTAAGTAACTAATATAGCCTACAAATTGAATCAGTTTTAAGCCAAATCTAGAAGAATTTTACCCTTTTTTGCATCGTCGCTGACGGTGTCAAATTCAACAGCAACCTATGGGACTACGAGATTTTTTATTTTATGAGTGACATTATTTGACACATACTCACACACTTACACCCACATATACATACTCAGCTCGATGAACTGTGTCAAATGATGTAGAACACTTAACCCTCTGGGCCAATTTTCTTTAGTCAATTTTTCAAATAATTCCATTAACTTTCTTTAGGAGAAAGGCAATAAAAGTACTTTTATAGAAAAGCATCGTTATAATGATCTTGTAGGTACAAATTAAATAAAAGAATTTAAAATGTACATATTTTTCACCTGAAAATATAGATTTAAATGTGGCAACCCTGCACGCTATACGAAATTGAACAAAGCACGCTGCGAACGGAGCAAAGCCGCACGTACCGACGCGTACGAGTTTTGCTTAGCCGTTTTCAATGACGATTCGAATGTTTTGACACTCATTGCCCTTTAATTTCGCAACCGGAAGTCGGATCAGGATGAAATTATACAGTATATTCAAAGACAATGAGAGCTTTGATTTGAATCATGATTCGTGAAAATCGGTTTACCCGTTGAAGTGAATATCACTATTATCGGTGCTTTCAGAAGCGGAAACCGGAGACTAGTAGTCCCAAAGTAGTTTCATATATTCTCTAACCAGGCCCGTGCGCAGGGGGGGGTTTTGGGGGTTTTAACCCCCCCCCATGAAGATTTTTTTTAAAATTAAGTTTCATGAACAATGGAGTACTTATTATATTAAAGTGCAAATAACTTGACAATTCATATTTTTTATCAATTTATAAACTGACATAATTTGAACTCCCCCCCTCCTCCGCTTTCATGATTCCTGCGCACGAGCCTGTCAGAATTCGTTTTACATTGTCAATATAGTGGATGAGGCGCCTTTTCGCCTTTTGGACACCCCCTCTCCCCTTGAAACCACCCCCCCCCCCCCCCATGGATGATTCCTGCGCACGGGCCTGTCTCTAACTAACAATATTTGCCACCTAGAGGAATTTAGCATTAAGTTTCATAAAAATGTGCACCTCGTTTTGCTTTTCGGGGAATTTTTAAACAATTTTAAAATCTTTTATTTGATTCTTAGTTTGTGAAAAACGGTTGTGCGCATTCTTTAATAATTTTTGCACATATTTTCTTGTAATTCCGGAACCGGAATTCGGATCCAAATGAAATTCAAGAAAATTGCATGAGGCTATATTACCTTTCATTTGAATTAGAGTTTATGAAAATCGGTTCAGCCATCTCTGAGAAAATTGAGTGACATTATTTGTCACACACACACACACACACACACACACACACACACACACACACACACACACACACACACACACACACACACACACACACACACACACACACACACACACACACACACACACACACACACACACACACACACACACACACACACACACACACACACACACACACACACACACACACACACACACACACACACATACACACACACATGACACTAGGTTGATTAACACGCAGAGAAAAAAATTGTAAATATAATCAAATTTTGGTTTCTCGCAACGATTTTTTTTTGTTAAAATAGTAACAAAAGAAAATCTTGCTACTTCAAACTACAAAACATGATAAACAATCTTACTCAGTATGTTCACTTGTGCGTTCCTGTCAATTTCTAAACAAACAATTTCACAATAAAATCAATTTGATAAAATTGTTATGAATGAACGAACTCTAAAGTTAAGAATTGTTGCGCTTTAAATTCATAAACTTTTTAGTTGAAATAAATTACCTTAAATTTAGTTATTTCAACTAACGCTTTTGTTTGTTGAAATCATACAATCATAGCATTTTTAAGAATAAAATAATTTCTTTCAAACTAATTTACAAGGTAATTTTTGATACTACATTTATTTCGATTTGTATTCGTTTTAAGATTCTTGAAAAAAACAATTTTGTCGTGAATACGACTTACTTTACTATGGGGTGCCTGTTCAAAATTTACCCTCTGAGAGAGTGTTAAGTTTTTGATCGTGAATATCTCTTGTTGTATCTGACGAATCAACATAATTTTTGCTACATGCCATCGGAAATATGATCACAATTTTATGATAAAATATTCAGTTGTGTGAAATAATCTCCAACAATTCAAAATTAAACTTTTCTGAAATGTTTGTTATAAAAGAGTATCAAAGAGGATAATCCATAAGGCGTGTTTGCCTTCTCGTATTTTTAAAGCTCATAACTCAGTGATCTGTGAAAGGATTCTTATAATCTAACTACCAATAGAATCGAAATTTTTCAACTTAAACGTGTATAGCAAAAGCATTGTAGTATTTCAATAATACACTATTGAAAAACCTGTCTCATTCGACCCATGTCAACACCAGCCAATCAGAACGCGTTCTGAGGAAGAGAACAAAATATCTGCTGTTGTACAACAAATCGTTTGAGAAAAATGTTCCGAACAGTGTTTAATATAGTAGTGAGTTCCACAATTTGGTCCTTCTGAAAGGCAGGAATGAATCCCGTACAGCATCCTGATAGTTTCTTTCAATGAAATGCAAATCCGAAATGAAATAATCGAAATTAAAATTCTATATGCTGCTATTTTCATAGCCGTTAGGACCGCTCATTAATGAAAAAGCTACAAACGAAATGAGATAAAAACAAAACCTCTCAACAAAAATTGGATCAGTTTGGATTCTATCGCCACTGCGAGCAGATGTATTTTGTGTCGTTTGCAAAGCTAGTTTCGCTTCCGACAAGAGCGATTACGTCACAGCTGCCAGTCATTAGCATTAGGAAAAAAACAACGGTGGAGAGCATTGCACAATATCAGCCGTTCTAATGGCTCTAAAAGTTTTCTAAAGAACTATTAGGATTTGTTGTTTGCAAATCGTAGGGAAATATCCTCAGTTTACTACAAATCAAGAACAGTTTGCTTAGATTTGTGCACTTTTCGCTGTGTGAAATTCACAGTAATCGAGATCAAGTGAAGCGTTCTTTGTTTTTGCGAAAAATGTGAAAAAGGGGAATGCGTACATAATTCATACAATTGATATTCGGAAGTGTTAATGAACACGTCAGTTGTTTTCGTATTCACGACATCCAGTTATGTCTCTGACATTACCCACCCGCCTTTTTTAGTGTAAACTACGATTAAACATGGAAAATCTTCAGAAATGTGTGAAATTGGGTAAGGTTAGGTTTTTTTTCGGATCAACATTTTTTTAAACAAAAACCAGTGTAATGTTAATTTCTCGAGTACTAGAATGTATAGCAATCGAGTAGTATTTATTTTGGATGCTTTATTTGTTATTTCCAGGCATTTGAAAAATGGTATTGAACCAAGTTTAATGCTCCATTCTAAATAAACGTTAGTTTTCGGACAATAAATTAAGATCAACATTACCACCTCAGAGTAAAAACTTTTTCTTCAACTTCTACTATGATTTTTCAAATGAATTTGCCCGTTTTCAAAAGAAATCGTTGAAAAGGTGGAGTAATTAGAAATTTTCCTACCGATTTGACAGCTCTTGCTGAAAGTATCATCTCTAAACAAGCAGCGCCTCTACATTTCAGTTTTGCGACAATATGCCAATAGAGATCCTACATCAAATTTGTTATGTAATTTTAGCAATTTTTAAAAATATTCAACAACAACAATTCAAGTGTATGTATTGATAATTAACAGTACATACACTTGAATTGTTGAAAACCCTCTATGAAATGGAAGAAGCAGATAAAATTTCACTCATGAAACGCGTACAAACTTTATCCGCGGGCGAAAAAAAGCCCGGGTTTATTCGCGCGGGAAGAAAATGCTTTGGTTACAAGAAATAAAACTATTACGGTTCATTTAAACGGTAAAGTTAGTTGTATCTTAACACAAATAAAATCATAGATAAATCGAACCAGTGTTTTTTTTTTTATTTGAAGATATAGCTGGATTCAATCAACAAGGACATGGTTGATAAAATTTACTCAACTTTGGTGTACATGTAATAAATAGTTAGTTAATTTTACGCTGGAAAAAATATATTTTTCGTTTGGTTCTACCAAATGATTTAAATCAAACAGAGATTATTGTTGATGTTGAAGGGAGAAATTGGTTTGTAACAATCATGATCTAACTTGAAATGAACAGAAAACTGTTTTGTTATTTTAAACATGCTCAATTTCTCTGCGTGAAGAAGGGCTTTTTCTCTAAATGGTATCTACATATGAAACATTATTTCCGAAGAACACATCTGACGTTAACAAAAAAAAAAGGCGGGTGGGTAATGTCAGAGACATAACTGGATGTCGTGAATACGAAAACAACTGACGTGTTCCTTAACACTTCCGAATATCAATTGTATGAATTATGCACGCATTCCCCTTTTTCACATTTTTCGCAAAAACAAAGAACGCTTCACTTGATCTCGATTACTGTGAATTTCACACAGCGAAAAGTGCACAAATCTAAGCAAACTGTTCTTGATTTGCAGTAAACTGAGGATATTTCCCTACGATTTGCAAACAACAAATCCTAATAGTTCTTTAGAAAACTTTTAGAGCCATTAGAACGGCTGATATTGTGCAATGCTCTCCACCGTTGTTTTTTCCCTAATGCTAATGACTGGCAGCTGTGACGTAATCGCTCTTGTCGAAAGCGTGCAGACGACACAAAACACATCTGCTCGCAGTGGCGATAGAATCCAAACTGATTGAATTTTTGTTAAGAGATTTCCTTTTATGTGATTTCTTTTGTGGCTTTTTCACTAATGGGCGGTCCTAACGGCTATAAAAATAGCCGCATACAGAATTTTATTGTCGATTATTTCATTTCGGATTTGCATAATTTATTGAAAGAAACTATCAATATGCTGTAGGGATTCGTTTCTAGCATTCACAAGGACCAAATTGAGGAACTCACTGCGATATTCACCACTTTTCGGAACATTTTTCCCGGACGATTTGTTGTACAGCAGCAGATATTTTGTTCTCTTCCTTAGAACGCGTTCTGATTGGCTGGTGTTGACATGGAGCAAATGAGACAGGTTTTTCAATAGTGTACTATTGAAATACTTCAATGCTTTTGCTATACACGTTTAAATTGAAAAATTTCGATTCTATTGGTAGTTAGATTATATAAATCCTTTCACAGATCACTGAGCTATGAGCTTTAAAAATACGAGAAAGGCAAACGCGCCTTATGAATTATCCTCTTTGATACTCGTTTATACCAAACATTTCAGAAAAGTTTAATTTTGAATTATTTGAGACTATGTCACAAAACTGAAAATTTTATCATAAAATTGTGATCATATTTCCATGTCGGCATGTCGCAAGTATTATGTTGATTCATTAGATACAACAATAGATATTCACGACCAGAAACTTATCACTCTCTCAGAGGGTAAATTTTGAAAAGGCACCCCATAGTAAAGTAAGTCGTATTCACGACAAAAATGGGTTGTGTAGAGGTACAGTAAAGTAAATTCCGCATAATTCTTTAGGAGTATTATTATGGTTTTAAGAAGAACCGAATAGAAGTCTGGCATAGAGAACTGGACCCTGAGTTCAAGACCTAAATTTAGATCCAATAACAGACTCAGAATCCAGTTTCAGTCGCTGCTGGTACTCGCCTTGATGGCCAGCAAGCGAATGAGAGATGCGACCTGAGCGTTTGAGGTTTTTAACCACGCAGAAGGTGCATTCTCCGTCGCCGCTAGTTAACTCCCGCTGCTGCTGCTGGTTAAGGTCCTCTCGCCTCGATGGCCAGCCAAGCGAATGAGAGATGCGACCTGCGACCACGCAGAAGGTGCATTCTCCGTCGCTGCTGGTTGATGATTCCACTCCCACGACGTCTGCTTCCATCGAACGCACGAAAAGAAATGATCGATTTTCGACCACGGTTCCCCTTTTATACGCATTAAGTTGAAGATATGTGCCTGACTGCCTCAAAATCGTCGTCCTTGCGCGAAAAACCCAAGCGAAAGTAAAGAGTTTTCCGCGTTGTTTTCAAATTTTAAGAAAACTTAATTTTTGAGTTGTTTGTGGTTATCGCACACTGTTCAAAATATTATCCTGAATTCCTGATCATATTTTTGATGAAATGGTGAAAGAATTATGTTGCTACCATTAATACAAGTCGAGATATTCACGATTAAGTTCTGCCCATTCTTCCATATGGCTAATTTTGAAAAGGCGCCCCATAGTAAAGTAAGTCGTATTCACGACAAAACAATCAATCATTTTACACTTAGCTTCCATTAACAAACAAACCAATTATCATATTTACAATGATCTTCAACGTTTAAATGGTACTTCAAAGCAGAAATTCGTTCTCCGCCTCTTTTCACCTTCGGAGTTGTAGATCATTAAAGGTTCCTTTTATTCACACTACTCGGGGTTTTCCCCAAACCGTTGTTCGTTGACAGAATTATATTTTTACCAGTAGCAGGTACATTTTAACCCATTGTTCACATATCCTACCCGTGTGAAGGATCTGCCCTCCCATCAAACCAGCACGGCATCCAGATGAGTCCATCGCCTCAATGCACAGCCCATCAGTCAGTCAGCCGAGCAACTTCAGTGTGTGTGATTTCTGTCACAAAAGCTTACCGATCCTCACACACACCAGCAGCAGAGCAACGATGATCATTCATGATCCGCCTCGGTCTGGAGAGGCTAATCGCAGCATCATTATGCTGCTCGTCCGAGTGCGGACCGCAGTCGTAGTCGGAGAGTGTAAAGCAAAAGTTGTGTTTTTTTTTGTCCGAAAGCAGCCACCAAACGCGATTACCCCCGGCGGCCTACTACTGGTGTGTCCTGTGTTGACGATCGTGTGACGAAACAGTGTCTCACGGCCGACCTGCTCGTTAGGGCCGTGTCCGGCCAACTCTAGAAATTGTGTTTGTTGATTAGTTTATTATCAGTGGTAAGTACCCGCATGCAATAATCGGGATGATTATGTGGTTGAGACAGACCGACAGTGGATTGAAATCAAATGTTCGTGTCTGTGTGTGTGTGTGTGCTTGAAATGCGTTCCTTTATCAAGACGATCAACTTTATTTATTTAATGCTCATCTGTTTATGTTTTCTCTTCCCGCATCGGTTCATCCCGCGCGCGTTTTGTAGGAAGATGTGAACAACTGAGACTCGATCGAGAGAGAGAGTGTATCAACGAAAAGTGGTGCCTATCAACGTGACCGTAATTTTCCGTAATGTTGTCCTTGCTGGTTCGTTGGCCGACCCGTCGACGAGGCCGGTCATGGAGTCACGATGTCCTATTTCCTGCCAGTTTAGTGCTAATGGTGTTGGTTGTGAAAATCGGTGTGATTCATGGCCGCACGAAACGAGAGTACTCAGTGGATGAGTTACTGCACCGTACGTTCCCCGTTGGCATCTCGGGGGATATCGATATGGATCCATGCAAATCCAGTAGTTTTATGGGTGATATTGCGATGCCCAATACAAACTATGAAAGTGAATTCCACAAACAAAGACTGAAGGAACAGGCCGTGGAAGCGGAAAAACTTCACAAGCAAATCATCTACGAAGGTCTGCAGGTGGAGGAGGAAGGTCTGATCCGGCCGCCACCTGTTTCATTCGGAGATCGTCCGTTGAAACCGAACGGCGCTGACAAAGCATCGAACGAACGACCGAGCAGGGTCGATGATGAAAATAGCAAATCCAAGAAAAGACATCACAAACATCGACCTCAAAAGCACAATCCGGACAAAACGAGAAGTGCACAAGTGCAGAATCCCAGGGTGAAAAGACCTACTTATAGTAGCAAACAAACAAATCGTCTGAAATCGGAGTTAGGCAAACACAGTCTTTCTCACACTGATAGCAGCCTGATAAAGCAACGCGAACTGGTGCGGGTTGAAAGTAGAGTACATCCAACCGGTAAAGTAAACACACCGCGTAAGGTGCGGCGACGGTACGGAGGCAGACGGAAAGATCGCCCGCATCATCGAGCGACGCGGGCGGCCACGGCAAAGAAGGAACGAATCTGGGACTACGGTGTGATCCCGTACGAGATCGACGGTAATTTCAGTGGCTTGCACAAAGCTTTGTTCAAACAGGCGATGCGCCATTGGGAAAACTATACCTGCATCAAATTTGTCGAACGGGACCCGACGGAACACGCAAACTTCATTGTGTTTACCGAGCGGCCGTGCGGGTGCTGTTCGTTCGTGGGAAAACGTGGCAACGGACCGCAAGCGATCTCGATCGGAAAGAACTGCGACAAGTTTGGGATCGTCGTGCACGAGCTCGGTCACGTGGTAGGCTTTTGGCACGAACACACCCGACCCGATCGGGAGGATCACGTGGTGATCGAGAAGCAAAACATCATGATCGGCCAGGAGTACAACTTCAACAAACTAACCGAGGACGAGGTGAACTCGCTTGGTCAACCGTACGATTATTTTTCGATCATGCACTACGCGAGGAACACGTTTTCCCGGGGTACCTACCTGGATACGATTCTTCCGATCGATATTCCCGGTCAGAAACGTCCGGAAATCGGTCAACGGTTGCGGCTCAGCGAAGGCGATATCACCCAGGCCAATCTGCTGTACAAATGTATGAAGTGTGGCCGCACGTTTCAGGATCATTCGGGCGCATTTACGTCCCCCAGTTACCACTCGAAAACACCACCGAACGAACCGGAACGGTGCGAGTGGCGCATAACGGCAACCCATGGGGAGCAAATCGTACTGAACATCACGGATCTCGACATCCACAAATCGGAAAATTGTCGAACGGATTATTTGGAAATACGCGACGGTTACTGGTACAAATCTCCTCTGCTGGGGCGACTTTGTGGATCCAAGCGGAACAACAATCTGGTCATTTCGAGTGGTAATCGAATGATGTTGACCTACGTGACCAGCTACCGGCAGATGAGTATGCGTGGTTTTGCCGCTCAGTACGAAGCCATCTGCGGCGGTGATATCTATCTGGAACTCGGAGGACGTCTGGAATCACCCAACTATCCGGCGGACTATCTTCCGAACAAGGAATGCATTTGGCGGATTACAGTTCCCAAAGATTATCAGGTGGCGCTAAAGTTTCAATCGTTCGAAGTCGAGAACCACGATAGCTGTGCGTACGATTACGTGGAAGTACGCGACGGCCACTCGCCGGAATCCAGAGAAATTGGCACCTTCTGTGGGTACAAAATACCACCCGATATGCGATCTTCGTCCAACAAAATGTTCGTGAAGTTCGTTTCGGACGGTTCGGTTCAGAAAGCCGGTTTCCTGGCTACGATCATGAGGGAGGTCGACGAATGCGAACGAAAGGATCACAGCTGTGAGCACGAGTGCATCAATACCCTCGGTGGGTACGAGTGCGGCTGTGAAATCGGCTACGAACTACACAGCGATCGGAAGTCATGCGAAAAAGCTTGCGGAGGCGTCCTAACGGCAAAAAGTGGCACCGTCCTTTCGCCATCCTTCCCGAAGGAATACCCAGCGATGAAGGACTGCGTGTGGGAGATTGTCGCTTCGCCGCAACACAAAATTACCTTGAACTTCACCCACTTCGATTTGGAAGGTAACACCTTTTACCAATCGTCGGAATGCGACTACGACGCCGTTAGCGTCTATTCCAAGATAAACGACGAAGCTATGAAACGGCACGGAACGTTCTGCGGATCGAAACTGCCTCCGACCGTTACCTCCGAAAGTAACGTGCTTCGGGTGGAATTTCGTTCGGATAAAACCGTTCAGAAGACCGGATTCGCTGCCGTGTACTTCTCGGACGTGGACGAATGTGCCGTGAACAATGGCGGCTGTCAGCATGAGTGCAAGAACACGGTCGGTTCGTTTGTGTGTCACTGTCGGAACGGTTATCTACTGCATGAGAACGGGCACGATTGCAAGGAAGGTGGATGCAAGTACGAAATAACCGTGCCGAGTGGTCAAATCTATAGCCCGAACTATCCGGATAACTATCCGTCGAAGAAGGATTGCATATGGCACTTTGCAACGGCTCCGGGTCACCGTATCAAGCTGATTTTCAACGTGTTCGATGTGGAACTGCATCAGGAGTGCGCGTACGATCACATTGTCGTGTACGACGGTGATTCCCAGGAAAGTCACACGCTGGGACGGTTCTGTGGTGCCAAGACTCCACATCCGATCTCGTCGACCTCGAACGAAATGTACATGGTGTTCAAGACGGATTCCAGCGTTCAGCGGAAGGGATTTCTGGCCACTCACACTACGGCATGCGGTGGACACTTGCAAGCCACGGCGGACATCAATCACATTTACTCGCATGTCGGGTACGGTGTCGGAACGTACGACAATGGAGCCGATTGCGAGTGGACTATCGAAGCGGATTCCGGTCGTAAGGTTCAACTGACTTTCCTATCGTTCGATCTGGAAGAGGAAGGACACTGTTCGTACGACTATGTTGAAATTGGAAGCGGTTTTGACGACACGAGCGGTCAACTGCACGGTAAGTACTGTGGAAACAGTATGCCTCCGGAAATTATCTCGATGAGTGAGGTAGTCGTGATTCGGTTCCGCTCGGACGATACGGTCGGATTCAAGGGCTTCTCGGCATCGTACGTGGCCATCAGTCCGTTCGACGATGAACTTTCGACGGACGAGGAAGCCTCGGAGAGTACCGAGTTGGCGGCACCGTTTCCGGGTTCACTGAAGAATATGTTCATCAGCTACAATGAAGACGATGACGACGAGGACGACGATTACGAAGTGTATCACGGGCGGCGAGTGAACAGCAAGGTGCGGTTAGGGGTTCGCAACGAGATTAGCTCGGCACAGACTGCCGATTGAGCGAGTGTGCTGCTGGTCGTCTTTAGTTTCAATCCGTCAATTGTGATTTTATTTTAGTTTGATTAAACATGGAGAGAAAGAAAAAAAAACAAAACTTCAACCGAGTGCCTGTTCATTTTGCGAAACATACGATTGTAGTGCGAATTGCAAGAATGATCTAGTTCCTGGATTATTTTAACTGATAGTTTAGCTATAATTTCATATTTAATGACAATGATCTGAACAACTATAGGACATGCAATAACATAGACTGAAATAGCTGTAAATAAAATAGATGATTTCATTCTTCTTGATGCATGAACAATAAGACGAGAAAACGGTGTGGAGTTCCTAACGTACTTGAAAGAATAGCCATTGCTTAGAAGAACCTCTTTCTTATGTCATTCTTGATGGAACAATTGAAAGCATCGATACCAAATTGTTACAATCGATTTGGTGGATTTTTGTTAGACTGGGTTCTTTCTACTCAGAGCATACCAAGTGTCAACTAATAAAAGTTATCTGTTTTACTAGTATTTCAAAAATACGTTTTGCTTAAAAAGTACAAACTAAAGCCAATGTTTTTCAGCAATGCATTAGTGAAAGTTGCACTGACCGGTCATTTTTTTCAAAAATCTGTGATCGAACCAAGAATCATTCAAAAATCCAATTCGAATCCGACCCGAGCCCGACGAATGTTTGTCGAGTTTCGATTTGGTTTTTCGGGTATATTCATTGGGAAATTCTTTCTTTTTTGCTCGTCATATTTTGAAACGACACCCACATTGCTTTTTTGTAAGTTATAATCTTTACATGCATTATTTTTTTGTAAGTTATAGTAATACATATATAACTTGCGTTACTTTTCGTAAGTTATAGACATTACGAAGAGTTACATGCATTAATTTTTTAAATTTATAGGTGCTACGAAGCGTTACGTGAGTTACTTTTTCGTAAGTTATAGGCGTAACATTTTTAAGATATGGTATATGGACGGTCATCGATTTTTTTCGGTGAAAATAATAACCAATCGGTGCATTTAACCGGACGTTTCGACATACTAAGGTGTTCGGTCATCCTCAGCGGCTATCTAAAAACATATATTTGTCAAGTAAGTTAATTCTAAACATTGAATTTTAACACTTAACTTACATGCTAATGACGTCTACACTACAACACTTCACATTTTCAACTGTCTTGTCTTTGGCGCTCTCTCTGTCTCTTATCTGTTTTGACTGTATAGAGGTTTTTAATTTTGTCAACTAGTCAGTTGTATGGTGATCTAAACTTTATCGAATCTCGTTGAAGGTTAAACGTGTTCGAATCTCCTCTAATTTTTATATAGAACATCTCAGCTGTTAAACGTGTGTCAGTTCTTTGTACTAGAGATGGTCGGGTATAGAAATTCTTATACCCGAACCCGACCCGTACCCGATAAAAAATAAAAAATTTACCCGTTTACGATTTAAAATTACCTGTACCCGTACCCGACCCGAATGAGTAGTAAAAATTTTACCAAAATTCAGGATGGAAAAAATAAAGTGTTTTAGATAGCGAGCCGTATCAGGCTCTAGTTGGTAAGTAAAATGCATTAAAATGCTTGTTTACATTTAAACATATAAATACACTCAACCTTATTATATTTTTTCGAAATAGCACTAGATCTAGATTTAAATACGTCTGATTGTCTGATGCCTTGGAAAATCACATTATTAAATTATGTTAAGACCGTATAGACATAGACATTTTTAAGATAAACCTTATTTACAAGTTTTCATTGCATGAACTGGCTTAAAATCTTTTCTAAATGCTAGAACTTTATTGTATAGTCTTTATTTCAAGTCATTGTCTGTTTTGTAGCAGCGAGTTTCTGTAGTAAGCAGTTATTTTTGTTTTGGCATTAAAAATGCCTTACTCTTCACTATATGGGGCCGGGTGTCAATTAAAAGTTTCAAAAATAGTCGCGTAACCTTTTTGTGTCATAATTTTGAACGTTAATAACTCGGTCATTTGTTGATGGATTGTTATAATTTAACAACCAATCGATTCGGAAACTTTTAACTTAAACATGTATGACGACGTCGTTTCAGTATTTCAATAGCATACTATTGAAAAAATGGTTGGAATCGACCTATGTTTTCATCCACCAATCCCTGTTGTACAAAATGACGTCAACTTCTTGTTCGGCATAGGAGGCTTTGCGTCATGCATAAAAAACACCGCATCGTTCTGCGTAGTATGAAGAGAAATCTATAAATATAGGCTGCACAATATTTCTTTGCCTAGTTGATGTTTGACTGTGATGAAACAAGTAGCTCGTCCAGTGAGCTGATGACTGGATTGTATATGCGTTCACTTGCTGGATTGTCGCTTTTGCATTATGTGTTGGTGAAATTTCCTGTTGTCTGTGCAACACCGTGTTTGCTTGAGTATCTTATTTATCATCTAGCTATTGAAGAACCGAATCAGCGTGGTTACCGATTCTTTTGAAATATTCCATGTATTTAGCAAATTTTTGGTCGATTTTGCCATTAAAAATACCTTACACTTCGCTTCCCGAGGCTGGGTTTCAATTTAAAACATGCAAAACTAATCGCGCAACATTTTTCAGTCATAATTTTGAACGTCTATAACTCAGTCATTTGTTGAAGGATTTAAATAATTTAACAATCAATCGATTCGAAAACATTTAACTCAAACTTATGAGGTAACCTCATTTAAATATTTCAATTGCATGCCAATTGAAAAATTGGTTTGAATTGAGTATTTTATTTTGGTTCTCTGGTAACTATCAGGTCAATTTAGAATTATCGGCGATAGATTTTTCCGATCTAATTTGCAGCGCTTGTTCCTCGATGATTTGTTAATGGATTTTCCTAATTTAAATGATTCCAAAGCTTCAATATTGTAAGATTAAAAATGTTTTAATTTGTCAACGGATCGGTTTGCATACTTAAATCTCCATTCCCATACGAACAAAACGTGACAATGTGACTGAACAAGTTGTTGTCCCACCAGGAATTAAACGCTTCAAAAAATTCAAAATTAAATTCTGAAACTTATCTAAAAGCGGCCTTCTCGGTTCAGTAGTATAAATGAGTTCCACAGGCTCACATATACAGTACAATTAGATGCAATAGTATCAAAGATAAACTCAAGGTAAGTTTACCTGCGATTTTACATGTATCGTTTGAATAGGAACTCTCGTAGAATTTGGTTAACCGCTAGTTTCAGTTTAATTATTATTTGCTTCAAAACAATAAGCATCTGATGGCTACACGCGTTGTAACTATGACAATGTTCATTCATGTGTTAATAACATCAAGTTACAATATGAACAAAATTTTGGAATTTTGTTGCGTATCCATTCCGTATATTCCTAATATGCCAAAGCGAAAATCAATGTAAGTAACTAAATATTTTATGCGGACTGTTTCACATGTTTTCTTCCTCGTATTGTTGCCTTATTATTTACCGACACTTTCCGAAAATTATCGACGATTTTGAAGGATTAATAAAATTACACCATTACTCAGATTACTGGTACAACATACTTTTGGATCAATTAACTGTATATAAAATTAATAAGTCCACCTAGTGAACGACCATTAATAGGCTGAAACTGGGGGTAAATAAACGATATAAATCAAATCAAATTAATAAGTTTGTACGTTTCTCGAAAATTATCATCATAAAATAAAATAGTTTCATTTGTTCAGGTTTAAATTTTTAGGTTGTTTGTATCTAAAATTGAGCTTTCAAGTAACTTTGAAGTGTAGTGAAGTTTAGTGTATCATCATCATTATCATCTTTATTTTGTATTTATTATGAAGACTCTAGAAACGTTTCATTTTTAATGTTATTGTACTCGGTCGTGTCTTGAATACAACCCTTTAATTTTTTCATTTTATTGTTGATTTTTGCCTTTCTCATATAGAAAGGTTATGCAATCACTGTGAAAACCGACTTTTGAACCGAGGCCCGGAGGGCCGAGTGTCATATACCATTCGATTCAGTTCGTCGAGTACGCAAAATGTCTGTGTGTGTGTGTGTGTATGTGCGTATGTGTGTATGTAACGTTTTTTTGCACTAACTTTTCTCGGAGATGGCAGAACCGATTTTCACAAACTTAGATTCAGATGAAAGGAATTGAGGTCCCATACAAAATTCCTGAATATTATTTGGATCCGACTTCCGGTTCGGGAGTTATGGGGTAAACTGTGCAAAAAAAGAAAATATGTGTTCTAACTTTTCTCATAGATGCCGCGACCGATTTTCACAAACTTAGGTCCTGTGGTCCCATGCGTTATTCCTGAATTTCATGCGGGTCCGACTTCCGGATCCGGAAATATAGGGTAAAGTGTGTTGAAAATACACTATAATACAATACACCATCACTGAAAATGGGGAAAAATCTTAAAAAAAATTCTAAATCGACCTCAAATCTTTTCCAATTTGATGGTTTTTATCATTAGACGGTCAAACAAACTGATTTCGGTTATTCTTTTAAGAATCGAAGAAATTTTTTTTTGCCTTCCTCATATAGAAAGGTTATGCAATCACTGTGAAAACCGACGTTTGAACCAAGGCCCGGAGGGCCGAGTGTCATATACCATTCGACTCAGTTCGTCGAGTACGCAAAATGTCTGTGTGTGTATGTGCGTATGTGTGTATGTAACGTTTTTTGCACTAACTTTATGGGGTAAAATGTGCAAAAAAAAAGAAAATATGTGTTCTAACTTTTCTCATAGATGGCGCGACCGATTTTCACAAACTTAGGTTCAAATGAAAGGTCCTGTGGTCCCATACGTAATTCCTGAATTTCATCAGGATCCGACCTCCGGATCCGGAAATATAGGGTGTGTTAAAAATTTTATACCATCACTGAAAAGAGCGAAAAACCGTAAAAAGTTTTCTAAATCGACCTCAAATCTTTTCCAATTGATAGTTTTTATCAGTAGACGGTCAAACATATCTATTTCGATTATTCTTTTAAGAATCGAAGAAAAATAATTTTGAAGAATACCGCAGTATTATATATGATAGTTTGATTGATATGAGAAAGGCATCATTACACCACTAGGTGGATTAAAACAGGTTTTTTAAATAAACGTATCATTTAATCACATTTTCCAACAATTTCATTACTTGTTATCCACTACGGTTCCCAGTACTAGGCTCTCTGACAGCTCACTTACAACCACAAATGCAAATGAGATTGGTTTGTTTTCATCAGGAAACGCATGCATTAAACACGATTCAGACGATCAATTAACTTCGGTTGACGTCAAGATTAATTTATTAATATTTTTAGCCGAATATTGCTCACGTACCCGACGTTAGAATGTTCCGTGAACTTGACGTAGTGTTACAATTAATGTTGTTGTTCCGTAACCGTTCCATGCCGGTGATAGTCGCATGATGCTACGTGTGAATCGCTTTTAGATATTGTTTTGTTTTCATCAGGAAACGTATTGGCCACCCATTTTTCACTAGGGCCGCCGTTTGTTTTTCCCCGCGCATAGAAACCTCAATACCAATGATCTGACATTAAAATGAAACCCTAGCAAATGGAGAATAATTGAAAAACTCTTATTTTGTAAAATCTCGTTCTTATATTTTCTGTGTGCTAATTACAAAATCTGGTTTGTTTGGATCTCACGATCAAATGAATAAATGAGAAAAATAGAAGCAATATGAAATTATATCGTGGACATTCAATGAACAAATCCAAATGAGTATATTTAGAGCCAATTCAGCATCTAGAAGTAGTTCTATATGGAAGATCTATAATAGAACAGAAACTGGAACAAACGTAGCCCAGCAAGCCGTTCCAGTTTTTTTTCGACCAGTTCTTCTGTCAAATTTAAAACTGGTCTACGATGCCGTTCTATCACAGACTAACAGACATGACAGTATGAGTAAATTCTTATAAAAATAATTTTTCGTGATGCACCAGTTCCACCTATATTGTACTGCGCGAACTATTTACTATCTGTACACCCCTTGTGTTATGTAAAAGTTTTGTTACTAATTGGTTTCCCCTCGTTTGTCAACACCGATCAGTTGCTTGCAGGGATGCCTGATTTCATCATAATATTTGAAAATGAATCGTCACAATAAATTATTGGATTACGTTAATAATATATTTAACTTTTTCGCGATGTTGGAAGGTAACCATTTATTTTACTCAACGTTGTTCATCTAGACTATTTTTTATTGTGCTGGTAGTTTTCACCCGAAATTAAAAGGCGGTAGACCAGAAGCAAGTAAATATTGTAACAAAACATGTTCGATTGCGTTGAAGGATGAGAAGTAGGCACAATTATGTATATAGTTTTGGCAATATGTATTAAATCTGTATCCTGCATGAAATTCGCCTGTACGTATACAAATCAATACATTACAGGTAATTCTGTATGAATGGCAACTCTGTTGGTAAATGAAAAAAATAAACACAGTCTAGATGACAGACAGGATGTTTTTGATAGGGTAACGTGGCGCCATCATGACACATGTGAGTACTGTCCCAAATAAAGGAATATTCGAAATGACCGTTAAAATGATTGAAGAATCTAATTTGAGTGTCCTGTCTGTTAGTCTGTGGTTCTATTCTTTGTATACTTGAAACACGAGTAAAACGCTGCTTGGGCTGCCAGTTTTTCTTGTTATAAAATCCAGATTTAAATTTTGTAACTGACATAAATTATGCATCTAGAACTAGAACACTACTGAATATGCCCTTATGATAAATGCTCATTCTATGAGAATGTGAATTCCCATAATCCAGCCATTCATTCGCTTCTGATTTTATCCTGCAAGCACAATACTTAGACCAAATTCAGCAGCTGCAACATTCATACACACTAAGATTTGATTCCGTTGTTCGGTGATTTTTTTTGACGAAAACTTTCGGTAATCAATAGAAATTACCGATATTTCGGTACATGAACGTTATTTTACAACAATTATGCAAATTTTTACCGGACGATCAGTTTTACGCAAGTTTTCATTACAGAATTTTGTAAATAGATATACAATTCATACGGTAAATCTGAATAGTCGCCGAGTACGGTAAAAACCATACCGTCCGTATGGTAAAATTATCTTCCAATAACCGAACTTCTGTGAAAACTGATTGTCGTGAAACGAACTGTCAAGCAGTTATTAAAATTTTCAGTGTCTTTTTATTAACCAAACGAAAAAAATCTTGAAGAGTTCATCGAATGGATTGAGATACAGGTGCTAAAATATTTAAAACATTTGAACCACTAAAAGCTTTTTGTTTACTTTTAGGCAGAAAAATTTTTTGTATCACTTGCCCAGTTGCTGCCTACACAAATCGTTCGAGTGTAATTTCTGGTGGACTCAACGGATTGTGCAGTGTTTTGGAAGGCGCTCATAATTCCGGTCAGCCAGAACATTTGACCCTTTTTTTTCGTGGAATAAAACCATAGCCACAACAGGTTGGAATTTACTTCATTCGTTTTTGTGAATTTGTGTTGTTTTTTAAAATCCGAAATTTCAGAATTTTAACCAAAGGAAAACAAACACACAAAAAATTACCGAACAATCAGTTAGATTCATTTGGTTTACAGTTTACGGTAGTTGTTTGACAGTTCAAGCAATTACCGAACGGTTGGTAATCAATTTAATTACCGAACTGATTACCGAACGTTCAGCTGTTGAAAATTCGGTAAAAAATTACCGAATTCTGCGAAATTTTCTAAGTGTGTACGGGTGGTCTATAATATAACTGAAACTGAAACAAACGTACCCCCAGTAAGCTGTTTTAGTTTTATTTCTTGAAAAAGTTCTACTGTCAAATTTAAAACTGGTATACGCTGCTGTTCTATTTTTTCTGTATTTGAAACACTGATGAAACTGTGCTGGGGCTGCCAGTTTATTTTGTTATAATTTGTGGATTTAAATATTAAAACTGACATAAATTATGCATCTAGAACTAGAACACTCCTGAATATGCCCCTGTTGGAATCGGCTGAAAAGTTCGTATCGTTTCTATGAGAGGGCGCCACTAGAATTAAATCCATACCACTTTCAGTTAGTACCAACCAGGCCCGTGCGCAGGAATCATCCATGGGGGGGGGGGGGGGGGTGTTTCAAGGGGAGAGGGGGGTGTTCAAAAGGCGAAAAGGCGCCTCAACCACTATATTGACAATGTAAAACGAATTCTGACAGGCTCGTGCGCAGAAATCGTTAAAGCGTTGAGGGGGGAGGGGGGGGTTAAATTATGTCAGTTTATAAATTGATAAAAAATTGACAAAAAATATGAATTGTCAAGTTATTTGCACTTTAATATAATAAGTACTCCATTGTTCATGAAACTTAATTTAAAAAAAATTCTTCATAAAATTCTTCATGGGGGGAGGTTAAAACCCCCAAAACCCCCCCCCTGCGCACGGATCTGGTACCAACCTTCAAAAGATACGTGTATAAATTTGACAGCTGTCTGATTATTAGTTTGTGAGATATTGCATTTTGAGTGAAGCTTTTGTTATTGTGAAAAAAATGGAAAAAAAGGAATTTCGTGTGTTGATGAAACACTACTTTTTGATGAAAAAAAGTGCCGCCGATACCAAAAAATGGCTTGATGAGTGTTATCAAGACTCTGCACCGGGCGAAGCAACAATTCGTAAGTGGTTTGCAAAATTTCGTACTGGTCATATGAGCACCGAAGACGATGAACGCAGTGGACGTCCAAAAGAGGCTGTTACCGATGAAAACGTGAAAAAAATCCACAAAATGATTTTCAATGACCGTAAAGTGAAGTTGATCGAGATAGCTGACACCCTAAAGATATCAAAGGAACGTGTTGGACATATTATTCACGAATATTTGGATATGAGAAAGCTTTGTGCAAAATGGGTGCCGCGTGAGCTCACAATCCATCAAAAACAACAACGAATTGATGATTCTGAGCAGTGTTTGGAGCTGTTATATCGAAATAAAACCGATTTTTTTCGTCGATATATAACAATGGACGAAGCATGGCTCCATCACTTCACTCCGGAGTCCAATCGACAGCTGAGTGGACAGCACGCGATGAACCGAACCCAAAGCGTGGAAAGACTCAACAATCGGCCGGTAAGGTTAAGGCGTCTGTATTTTGGGATTCGCATGGTATAATTTTCATCGACTACCTTGAAAAGGGAAAAACCATCAACAGTGACTATTATATAGCGTTATTAGAGCGTTTGAAGAACGAAATTTCAAAAAAACGGCCTCATTTGAAGAAGAAAAAAGTTTTGTTTCATCAAAACAATGCACCGTGTCACAAGTCGATGAAAACCATGCTGAAATTGAACGAATTGGGCTTCGAATTGCTCCCTCATCCACCGTATTCTCCAGATTTGGCCCCCAGTGACTTTTTCCCGTTCTCAGACGTCAAGAGAATGCTCGCAGGTAAAAAAATTAGAAGCAATGAAGAGGTAATCGCTGAAACTGAGGCCTATTTTTAGGCAAAGGACAAATCGTACTACAAAAAACAACGAACTTGATTCACGATTAAATAGTAGCTTTCTAACGAACTATAGTTTACTGAATCCGGCTCAGCCATCGCTGAGAAAATTAAGCGGCAAGAAAAAAAATGCGTTTTGTCGCTTACGTCACTTATCCAGTTATATCTCCGGAACCGGAAATGACTGCTGTTCGATCATTGAACTTGACAAAAAGTCCAGTAGTAGCTGTCAAACGAGCCTAATGGCATTTTCGTTTTTAACGATGGCACTAGGGAAACCGGTGTAGGGTAGAAAAGGATGCCTTGATTACACTGCACCGGTGTAACACAAACGGCATAAGTTTGTGAAAATAGGTTCACCTCGGTTCCCATCAAATTGAGGCTCCGTTCGAGATCGATTTTTTTCTAGCATAGAAAAAGGCAAAGTAACTCTAACATTTATAGTGAATCCTGTATACATAAATAGTATCGACAATGTTCAAATACTAGGGTAAGGGCTCCCTATTCCATCTCATTTGTAAGGACGTTACCTTAAAAACCTGATTTAGCCACTACAATCACTACGATTTTTTCATAATTGTGCTTAATTCGCCGTGCTCCACATTAGGAATTGATTAACATTCCTTGGAAATTAAAATAATAATTAAAAAATCAGCTAAAAACACTTCTGATATGTTAACTACTGTGCTCCTAATTTCATCTCAAAGGTCCTTTATTCATCCAATAAATTAGCAATGGTGACAGCGATCAAAACCAAAATATTGCACTATTACACTCTCAGGTTCAAAATGTCAGAGATTTCCTTAAAAAGGGCCTAATGCCAACTATGAGCCAACACACGATAGTTTGGAATCATTTCGACGTTTAAAATTTTTTGGATCGTTTTCGTTACCTTTCGTTTCAAATGTAAAATTTTATTGTGCACTTAATTTGGAGAAAAAACGAATTTTGGCAAAAAATGTGTGTTTCTATTAAACGATACGAACTTTTCAGCCGAACTGTTAAAATTAAGATTTAAATTTTGTAACTGATATAAATTATGCATCTAGAACTAGAACACTAATGAATATGCCCTTATGATAAATGCTCATTCTATGTGAAAATGGTGGTGGTGGCACACTTGCCCCTCTGGCAGTCTTGCCCCACCTTCCCATAATCCGGCCATTCATTCGCTTCTGATTTTATTCTGCAAGCACAATACTTACTGTTGGAATTATAAGTATACTTATCTTTTGTTACGGTTCACAACCGTCTAGTGAATTTACTGTTTTTTTTTTATTTTGACAACCTGACAAAACTGTTCGAAAATGAAATGGAGAAATTTTTAAAATCAAAACAAGTAGGCGATGTGATTCACAGGTGGAAGTTTCGAACGTGACAAAAAAAAACAGTTTATACGTTTCCGTAGCATTTATTAAATTCCAATTACTAAAAATTCATTACCTATTAGTTACTTGCAGAGATTTATACTAACAATTAACAGTGTGTGTGTGGCATTTGCGCGTATACCCCCCTTTTGTTTTTGACAGTTGGTTTGCTTGTGATGAAATTTTTGGTCACATTTTCTACTTAGGCTTCGATTTGAACTCAACTCTTATTACATAACATTCTTGTTCGACGCAAACAAACAAACAAAAGAAACAGTAAAACAGTGGCAATTATCTTTCGGTTAACAATTCCTACAATATCACGAGTTAATAGTCTACGAAGGTTTAGGGCTGAGGGAAGTGTACCCCGTTGGGCCCCTTGGTAACGGGTCCGGTCTCCAGAAGCAAACTATTCGTCTTATTGCTCCCAGCACACTGATCGTTTCGTAGTCCAAATCATCGTCGTCGCGGAATACTCCGGCAGAGAAATCATTCGGGTGGTAGGGGCCCACAAACTGACGTAGGTCCGACAGCGGAAATCCGTCCTTGTAATATTTCTTGATGGTGTCGTAGGCATCCATGATGACCGAAATGAACAACGACAGGACCACGTAGATGTACAGGCTGGTAAAGGAGTACAGATACAGCCGGCAGAACCACCACAGCATCAACGATTTCTCCGGCATGATCGTGAAGGTGGCAAACATATCGTCACCGTTAATCAGCGCAAACAGACACTCGGAAGTGGTTGACAGGGAACGGAATTTTATGTGGTACGGTCCAAGTACAAGCCAACCGCAAAAGATGAATCCGGCATAGATGAGCAAAGCACACAGCAGAAAGCGTAGGATTTTCGGTGCTGCCTTTTGCAGAGTCAGAATGACGACGTTGTAGGTTTTGAAGAATCCCAAATAGCGCAGTACTCCAAACCATACGAGAAGGTTTCCAATTCCTAACAGCAACGAACACACGTTCCAATCGTCCGCGATGAAATGCTTCCGCTCGATTTCCTCCTTCAGAGCGGATCCAATCACAAGCAGAAAATCATTGAACACTATCATAATGTACCACATATTGACGAATTCCCATTTACCTTCGGCAGTTAGATCACGACCGTAGGTCTGTTTGAAGTAATCACAGGTTATAATACGCAACAGCTGGGCTCGATAGATTGCCCGAGCGCACAGAGCAAACGACACGAGGCAAATTACAATGACTAGTATGTTCAGGGTGCTACGGAGTGCTTCTTCGATTTCTGAAGTTTTGATAAATTCCACATCGCCGTGACACACCAGGCGCGTCGGTTCCGCTTCCAACCGAAGCGTCATCTGTCCGTCATGGTCTTGGTTGTTGAACAGAATCAGAATATCGAACCGATAACAATCGGGTGCTGTTATTGGACCGGCCGCTTTAAAATTGACCGTTTTGATGGCAAACTTAAGTTCGGCCTTGACCAAGGCCGAAAAGTTTATATGGATATCCTTCTGGCGAATGAACTTGCGGCTTCCAATTGTGGTGACGTTTCCATCCAGGTCCAAACAGAGCGTATCTATTTCTGGATTGAACACGTAACTTTCGTTAAATCCAAATATCGTTCCGTCCTTGAAGCGGTACAAGCAAAGCTGCATCGGCGGCATGGTGTTATCCTCGTTAGGATATGAATATGGTCCGATGGCTTCCGACAGATTGGCGTAACCATCGATGGCATAGTCGATGGTTTTGAAGAAATCGTCTACCATGTAAACCGACAGTGGACCCGTTTCCGGGGGGTAAGTACTAACCTCCATCGTTATGTCCCAGCCTCGCAAAAACAGATGGGAAAAAGTTATGGTATTATCCCATGTGTAGTTTACGTGCATGTATCTGGAATGTGCAAACAAACACAGCTGTAGGGTAACCAGTATGATCTTTATCACTTGCACGACAAATTTGTACGGGAACCGTCGCTTTGCCTGCCATTTTTCGATCGGATTCATGAAAAAGAATTGCAACTTCCGCCGGAGCCGTTCCTCACTCAGCGACGTCTGTGAATTCCCCAAAACGGGAGATTCCACGAAACCGTCCTCCGACGAATTGATATTCATTGTGTGATTTTCCTCCCCCGACTGACTGACGGAAGCTTGATTTTCCTGCCTGGGCTCAGCTGTACGCTGCGGGTGCTGTTGGTTCACCGTAGTATCGATTTTCTGTTTCACCAGCAACAACTTTTCATTGTCCGTTTCTGCTGCGCTGGATCTCGTTCCCGCCTTGTTCCGTGGCTGTTTCGAGGTCGATGGCGATGCAGTTGATGATGACGACGATGACGCAGATGAGTAGCTGCTCATCTCCAGATCACTGGCTGGGCTACTGCAGGAACTGGCCCTCACCACTGCTGTACGGAGAGAGACACGGGGATTTAGACGTTATCAGTTTGTTGGTTTTCTCGGTTCAGATACACACAAGCCACCATATAAACACGGCACGACACTGAATAGTAGCGATAGAGAAATCACATTCCCAACGTTGGTGGCGGAACGAAACAGTTCTAGTGGAACAGACAGGAACGAGAATAGAAAAAAACAACAACGGTGGTAAATAATACTTTCTTTCTTATAAATCTTCTGACGGAACGAGAACTGCCAGCATTCAGAGCGTTGCGTATGACTAATAACACTATGAGAAGTGACTGTAAAATCATTTACTATACTGGTTCATAGCAAGCGAAGGTAGCGCCACACGAGAGCGGATGACTGTGTGCGAGTCATGTGATCGATATACTGGGAGTGAGCGAGTGCGCGAGAAAATGTTTTGCTTTGTTACGGCCATTCCTCACGTACGAACAACGAAGACAAAGCATGGTGCAGAGAAACGAATGTCTTACGACGCATGCGATTCGCGCAGAGATGCCAGGTCTGCAGATTTGTCTGTAAATCTGCAGATTTCTTAACTTCACCGCAGATTATTTTAAAGCTGCAGATATTCTGCAGACTTCTCAATTTTCAGCAGATTTTTGCAGATTTTATATCGCATGAAATAATGAGATCGGATTTTAAGTACAAATAATTGTAGTTTCCCCAAATTGCCCTGCTTCATTATGTGTTCACAATAGTCGAACGAGAAAGTAAACATAAAGATATCATCACTCTCTGATGCGGCCTTTTGAGAAATTCATCTAGAAATAGAGGTAACATCTCACTCTTACTCAATAACAGCTAATCTAGCATATGCATGCATGTGTCACGAGTGAATAAACTGCGCCATTTTCCGTTTTATAAAAATCAAATTTGGTTCAAAATTAAAATGTCGAAGAGGAAACTTACCGACTTTTTTAGTCAATATTCGGGTAGTAAAACATCGTCGAAATGCCAATTTTCTCAAGCTGAACGTGATTTAGATGCTGAAAAAGGTATATATATACCCACATATATAACGAAAATATTTAGCTTTACATCTCAAAATTTGTTTAATTGTTCATATTAAAAATTCATACCATTTGCATTCGTAGGAAATTCAGAAATACAAAATGAAGAGCTTCGTTTTGTGGAAGCTTCAGCTAGTTGCTCTTCAATTATTTCCGGTGAATCAAAATCTCAACCTAAAATTTCAAAGAAACCCAACGCAAAGCTTATCGATTTTTTCAATCGACCGACGATTGATACGGTGTCAGAAAACAGATCTGTAGATGCGGGTAAAAATAAAAAATTGTTTCATGAGAAATATAAATGATAACTGTTCATTAATTTTCTAGAACTACAGTCACCTGTATCATTATTTTTATCAAAATTCCATAACGAAGCAAGTGATTTAGTAGAAGTATACCAGTCACCCGTTGTTTCTAATGACCTTAAAAATCTCATTGAAAACCAGCCAGAAGACTCAGCTGTTGATGGTAAGTTTGGGAACCAGATTATGAAAAGATTGTTTAACAAATATATATTTTCAGAATGTACACACAGTAACTCCATTGCTTCGACAGATTCGAACTCAGATACTTTTGGTGTTTTGGATGACAAAAGTAAAGTAGCCAAACCTATCGGTAAGTCTTATTTTTAAATATGATTATAAGAAATTGATATATCTATAGGCATAGATTTTTAATATCTAAGTCTAAAGTTCGCAATATTTGAGTAGACATCAAGTTTATAATGCAAGAAGAAATAACAAGCAAAGTCAAGGCCAGGTTCTGTAAACTTAACCGTCTGTTTTGGTAGATTTCGCAGCAAATTGTTAGTGTACATCTGTACTATCAATCTCATACATACGACATCTTGCTCATGAAACCAATGCCTTATCTCCTGAACCGTCAACCCAGCCAAGATATGAATAAATAAATCGAATAAGAGTGAGGGAATTGAGCCCTAACTATATAACTATATTTCACATGTTTACGGCTCGAACATTAAACTTAAAAAAAGTTTTTATTTTTAGTTGAGCGTCTTTATAAAATGCATTAAAGAGTAAAAATTCGAATTATTATTTATAATACTAGCGATACGATTTTACCATTTTAGGGTTTAGTGAATCATAATAAACTTGTTATGGGTATAAAGTTTTATTTTCATTTTTAATATTCTAGAGATTTATTATCACCATCTTGCTGTTATACTATTTTGCGCACATTGTAATTAATTCTCTTTTCAATTTAACTATTATTGAACAGCTTCATCACGGTCTAAAAACATGAAAAAATATCCACGCAAAGTTTTGAGCTCATGGAAAACAAAATTTAATTGGCTTGTTCCTAGCGAAAAAGGCAAAAATTATGCATATTGCAAAATATGTGAAAAAACTATCAGTTGCCGTGGTGGCATACCAGACATGAAAAAACACGAAAACAGAGAGTGTCATTTGAAAAAATCCCGAGCAATTATTCTTCCAAAGATTGACAAATTCATTGAACCGACAAGAGAAAATAAAGATGCCGAGATACAAATATGTGCATGGGCAGTAGAACATAACAAGTCAGTTAAAGACATTGAGGACTATGCAAGATTATCCAAAGTTATATACTCCGATTCGGAGACCGCGAGAAATTTATCACTAGGTCGTACAAAGGCTTCCGCCATTATTAAAAATGTCCTTGGAGAAGCACATAAGGAGGAACTGATAGAAATTCTAAAAGCAAATTGTTTTAGTTTACTTATCGATGAATCCACAGATGTATCCACTAGAAAAACTTTGGTAATGGTTACTCGGACTTACTGCTGGATGGATGATAAACTAAATATTCGGGACTATTTTTATCATATTATAGAAATGGTTGAAAGCGATGCCAAAACCATATACTCTGCCATAGTTGACAAATTCCTCAAAGATGATATTCCGTATAAAAAAAAATTAATTGGATTTGCGGCTGATGGAGCCAATGTAATGTTTGGAGGGAACAATTCTGTTTCAGTGTTGCTAAAGTTGGATTGTCCTCATTTAGTTTTGGTTAAATGTATATGCCATTCATTTGCACTCTGCGCTTCTTACGCGTGTAAAAACATCCCTTCGTATATTGAACAGATGTGCAAAGATATCTACTCATTCCTAAGCAATAGCCCTCTGCGAACGGCTAAGTTTGTAGAACTGCAGCATTTAATGGATGTAAAACCACTGAAAATGCTGCATCCTGCCGCTACTCGTTGGTTGTCACTAGAGGCGGTTGTAATAAGAATCTTGGACCGATTTGATACATTAAAGGTATATTTCAGTTTCCAAGATACATGCGTTGATAGGAAGCAGCTTGAAAAAATGAAGGAAATCCAAAACTGTTTGGAGAATCCGTTAACCGAACTCTACCTGAATTTTTTGGCGTATGTATTACCCAAAATTAACTCTTTGAATCGTTTGTTTCAATCTGAGAGTCCACAAATTTACCAACTGAGCTCGGAAACCACCAGGCTTGTGAAAAATATATTAAACAATTTCGTGAAGTCTGACTATTTGTACAAATTGGAAGACGTTGCTTTGATCGATTTGAGTCCGCTGAATTACTGTGAATTAGAAAAAATGTACTGTGGAATCAAAGTGCAAAGTATGATTGATAAAATGAGTCATGAAATATCGAAAGATGATCTTCATAAATTTCGGTTAACCGCAATGAATTTCTATATTTCTGTTGTTAATCAGATTAAAAAGCGCATTGACTTGAACGACAAAATATTTAAAAGTCTCGAAATCTTGAATCCAAACAACATCAAGCGCAAGATCCAAACCTCGATCTATCCTTTACTGAAACATTTTCATCATCTAATAGAAGTAAATTCTCAGGATATAGATGATGAATTTCGCGAAATATTGTGCAGTAATTGGGACTCGGAAACTTCTTTCGAAGATGGAGTTAAATTTTGGAGTGAGGTACTATCAAAGCGTCGAATGGATGGCAGCTATGCGTTTCCGAGCTTCCGGATGTTAGTTCCATCTTGGCTCTCTCTTCCACATTCTTCAGCTGCAGTAGAGCGAATTTTCTCTACATATAATTTGAACAAAACAAAAATAAGAAACAGAATGCTCACAACAAGTATGCAGGGAATTCTTTCAGCGAAGGAATATGTAAAAAGTCACAAAAATGAGTCAGGAATTGTTGGTATTACCGATGGGGTAAGAAAACGATTTACCAATGCTATGTATTACAATGAATGATTAACGATTTACAAATGATATGTATTACAAATGAAATGATGAATGATATGGGAAAAGATTGAAACGACTCAAACATTCGACATTAGCTTTTTAGTCCAGGTAAAATAATTCAAAATTCGTATCATTTAAGCAATTATTTTTAAACAATATAATTACAGATACACCAACAATGAGGTTTTCTCCTAATAGAAATTCAAATCTAAATTTAAAAAAAATTGCACTTTTTGATTTTACTATCGATAGGGAATCCAACATGGTTGCATTGCCGTAGTATGAATAAGAAATAAAAAATAACTTCTATATGTTCTTTTCAATAATGTGTAAGTAAAATGATTATATATATATATATATATATATATATATATATATATATATATATATATATATATATATATATATATATATATATATATATATATATATATATATATATATATATATATATATATAGTTTTACAGACTTTTCAAAATATTTACAGACATTTTAAAACCGAACTGCAGATATGACAAAAAAATACCTGGCATCTCTGGATTCGCGTTACGCTAAATGAGAATTTGGGCACATGCCTCTCACGGTGTTGAGAAGTTATGCACTGTTTCGCGAGAGACTTTCCCCTAGCGACGAAGTAAACAAGGACATTGACTAATCCATGCAAAAGTGCTACTTGGGATGTCGGATTTTTCGAATTACTCGATCATAACGAATTTCACAATACTATTCCAAAAAATTTTCGGCAGCACCCTCTTAGATTTCAATGAAACTTTCTGAACAGGTAGACTTTGTTACAAAAAAAAGTACAGGTATGTAACGTCAGAGACATAACTGGCTGTCGTGAATACGAATAAAACTGACACTCTTTCTTTATACCACAGACTAACAGACATGACAGTATGAGTAATTTCATATAAAAATAATTTTTCGTGATGCACTAGTTCCACCTATATTGTACTGCGCGAACTATTTACTATCTGTACACCCCTTTTGTTATGAAAAAGTTTTTTTTACTAGTTGGTTTCCCCTCGTTTGTCAACACCGATCAGCTGCTTGTAGGGATGCTTGATTTCATTAAAATATTTGAAAATAAATCGTCAATAAATTATTGGATTACGTTGATAATATATTTAACTTTTTCGCGATGTTGGAAGGTAACCATTTATTTGACTCAACGTTGTTCATCTAGACTATTTTTTATTGTGTTGGTAGTTTTCACCCGAAATTAAGTGGCGGCAGACCAGAAGCAAGTAAATATTGTAACAAAACGGGTTCGATTTTGTATTGCGTTGGATGATGAGAAGTAGGCACAATTATGTATATAGTTTTGGCAATATGTATTAAATCTGTATCCTGCATGAAATTCGCATGGACGTATACAAATCAATACCCGACCTGGAAGGATTCTTAGTGTCAGTAGGATCCATAGTACTAGCCATGCAATGATTATGTACACATCATGAGAATCGACTGCGAAGTCTGTTGAAACAGAAAGGCCAAAATCCACCAAAGGAATGTAATGCCAAGACGTTGCTTTTATAAAAATCAATACATTACAGGTAATTCTGTATGAATGGCAACTCTGTTGGTAAATGAAAAAAATAAACACAGTCTAGATGACAGACAGGATGTTTTTGATAGGGTAACGTGGCGCCATCATGACACAAGTGAGTACTGTCCCAAGTAAAGGAATATTCGAAATAACCGTTAAAATGATTGAAGAATTTAATTTGAGTGTCCTGTCTGTTAGTCTGTGGTAAAATTTCGCACAATTCTTTGGGTAAAAAATAATGGTTCTAAATGGCACCTTAGAGAATTTTGATGTCGATTATTTCATTTCGGATTTCAATATTTTAGTAAAAGAAGCTATCAAAATGTTGTACGGGATTAATTTCTGGCATCCCAAAAGGGCCAAATTGTATAATTCTCTAAGATATTAAACACTGATTGGATATAAATGGTTTTAAACACTGTTGCGAATTAATCACTTTGAAAATTGCAAAATGACTAATCAAATTATCTTAGTTTTGCACTACACTGCAAATTTTAATTTTCGATTTACAAAAGAAGCAATCTTTATAGTTCTTTAGATAGCATTTAGAGCCATTAGAACGGCTGATTTTATATATGTTAATGTTGTCCACTTTTCGTTTTTCATTTTCTTTCTCTCCAATGCAAACGACCAGAAACTCTGTTGGATGATGCAATCGCACTCGCTTGAGTTGAAACTAGCTTTGCGTACAACCCGCAAGACATCCACTCGCAGTGCCAATTGATGACTGAATCAATTTTGCTCACGAGTTTTCTTCTTATGTGATTTCGTTTGTAGCTTTTTCACAAATGGTCGGTTCCAACGGCCATATAGGCACTTATAGAATTTTGATGTCGATTATCTCATTTCAGATTTGCCCATTTCATTGAAAGAAACTATCAAGATGCTGTACAGGATTCATTTCTGGACCAAATTGTGGAATTCTCTACGATATTTAGCACAGTTCGGAACATTTTTCTCGAACGATTTCCGCATCTAAAATAATATGTTTTAATGAAACTGTTTCAATGACAAGAGAAAGGCATTATCACACCACTAGGTGGATTGGATGAATTCGAAACCATCGTCCGAAAGCAAAAACTGTGAGCAAGATCACACTGCGTAAAACTCAATCATAAATTGTTGCTCATATTTCCGATTGCTTGGTTTAGCAGAACTCGAGATGTTTGATATAAAAAAAATTATCACTTTTCCACCTGGTCAATTGTAAAAAGATGGTACAGGAAGATGTTTTGACGTAAAAAATAAATTAATAAACGAAAGTCCCACGATAAAAGGGCCTAACTGCAAATGAAAGCCTCTCTTTGTTTACTTTCTCTTTTGATTATTTCGAAGCCATTATCGCAAATTCTCTTAAGTTTCCAATATAAATCGAAAGCTTGTAGTTTTACCTTGAAAGTTCTGCGAAGTGTAAAGCGTCAAATATAAAATCAGTTCGGTAAATCGTGAAAGAAAAAGTAAACAAAGAGAAACTTGTCATTTGCAGTTAGGCCCTTTTGTCGTGGGACGGTCGAAATCCAGATAAATTTTTGAGTCAGAGTTAAATTTTTGAAAAAGTAGCATGGTAACATTGATTTCAACCCACGAGACCAATACCTGTTCAACGACCTACGTAAGAGATGTAACCGTTCTCTTTTTCTCTTTCTATATTATGGTTCAAACCTACTCAGGTATTATATCAATGAATATTCTCTTTTCTCTCTCTCAAACAATATCCGACCTTTCAAAGTGACATCTGCATTAGAAATACAAAACCAAGTGAAAATGTTTAGCGTCAGAACGACACATAGATGGCACTGTAGTTGAAAGAATATGTTATGTTATGCATTAACACTAATCATACCAACACTCAATCTATACCTAAGGAGTGTATCGAAAATAAGCTATCCACATACATTTGTGTTGCACTCATGCATTTGTGATAGTTTTTATGCTTAAATCACAGCATGCTGTGCGTTTGGCTGTCAGTTTTCTTTCCTTTAACTTGTTTGTTCGGTTTAAATTCTTCGGAAGGAAGTGAAAATTAAGGTTCTGGACACATGGCTAAGTGAGAAGGGTATTAATATGCGAAAATTGGCAAAGCGGTTTATAATTCATCATGTCAGTCATCTTTGGATGAGCTACCAGGAAGAGGCAGAAAACCCGGTTCTTCCAACCCGAAACTGGACCAGAAAGTGGTGTCTCTAATCATGAAGAACAAATCAATGTCAATACGTGATTTGGCAAAAAAAATCAGGAACGAGCGTTGGAATGATTCGGTGTTTCAAGAGGCGAAATCAACTGAAGACAAACAAAATGTAGAGCAGAAGAAGCGAGCAGCAACAAGGGCCCGGAAATTGTATTCGCGTCTTTTGCAGTGTCCGGATGCATGCGTTTTGATGGACGATGAGACTTATATAAAGGAGGACTCCAAAACCCTTCCAGCTCCACAACACTTTACTGTCGTCATTGTGGAGGATGTGAGCGATGCGGACAGGTCGATTCAGGTGGAGAAATTCGGTCAAAAGGTACTGATATGGCAAGCAATATGTTTCTGTGGTTTAAAATCAACAATTTTTTACACTACCGGAACTATAAATGCAGAAATCTGTCGATCTGAGTGTCTCCAGAAGAGATTGCTGCCTTTATATAAGAAGCATAGTACACCTCCACTGCTTTGGTCGGATTTAGCGTCGGCTCACTATGCAAAAACCACTTTCAATTCGCTTGCTGAAAAGGATATAAATTTCGTTGAGAAAAATATCAATCCACTAAATTGCCCTCAACTTCGACCCATCGATCGCTACTGCGCAATCGTGAAGAGGGTTTTCAAGAAGACTGGTAAGGCAGCTGGAAACATGCAGGAGTTCAAAAACATTTGGGCTCAAGCGTCCAAAAAATGCAATGCAACACTTGTCCGGAAGAGCGTTCGATCAAAATTTCGAAAATTCGTGAAGGAAAAACTTAAATTTCATCCGGTTTTAATTATGCTCAAGTTTAACCTCGTACAATAAAGGATCAATTTTTAGTTTGAATAAAATATCGTTTTTTTATCATAATTTGAATGAAAAATCTCCGGAATCTGTAGTCGGTTTTTAACAAAATACAATAGCAGCTATTGTACCCCATATACACCTTTAATTTGAAGGGGATGGGGCTCAATGGATGATTAATAAAACCTATTATCTTTCTCCGACTTGCAGGAGTTACTTTCAGCTATCAGAACACTATCACTTCGAGAGATTTTTTTTTATTCAATTCCCCGAGTAATTAGGAATGTCTAATCTAAAATGATTTTTATCTTTTATAAATTTTTCGTTCGTGAACTCAATTCATACGCGTTTCTCATCGCTTTTTCTCATGGCGTGATTCGCCTTTTGGTTAGTGGCTTTTCTTACTTCATATAGAAACTTATTTGAAGAATATAGTTTTCTAATGCATATTATAAGCCTTTGGACTCTTTTTCGAATATGACTATTCGTCAGCAAGAAAATTGTTCCACTGACAAAAATGGCCTCCAAATAAAATGACTCCATATTTATCTCTCAGCATCTGGCTGTCTGGAGAATTGAGGAAAAAACTAAAGATTTAAAAACGAACATTTCGTTACAAATTTAAGAATGCATGTTATAAATATTGCGAATAAATGATCATTTCCATTTTTGTAGATTATTCCTATAAAACAATTGTCATTAATATCGTGTTACGAGGAACGATTGGCGGTTCGGTTGGTTTCAAAATCATTGACAACCGTCCTAAGAATTTAAACTGTGCATGATTCATTCCACTTCTAAATGAAAATGTTGCATTCTTGAAATACGGTGGAGTTACGCGTCGTTGTGAATCGGTGTAATTTGATAATTAATTCATATTATTTATTCACTTGAGATCGGCTACAAATGAGCGTTCAGGTTACGAACATCACGTGAAGGTTTTCAAATAATGACATCGTACTATCTACCAAGTTAATCCTGATCGTTTTCTCACTCCACTACACTTGTACGCGGCGGGCAGTATTTCCCCCCAGACGGTTGGCTATGGCAACAATGCCACAACAGTTTCCGGCAGAGAATTTCGCCTAGCGGTTATTAACGGTTATTTTCTGTCGGTTTCTTGCCATACAGGATTGGCAGAACCGTTTTGAATCGGTTCTACATTTTAAGAGACTTAGTTTTATTTTTTCAATAAAAGATACATATGAAAGGCAATAAGTTATTGCCCTTCATATATACTAATCATGGCAAATGTTATTGCCAATAACATTGCTCTCTCACTACCAAACATACCCATATTTCAATCTCATTTACCTCGTAAGATTCGTTTTTTGTACGTACATGCGGGATTGAGGAGGGAAATAAACAAGACACGTACGGCGAGATAATGACGCAATTTCGCCTGGACAATTTTGACAGCAGCCGGAATGCAGCCAGCCTTCTGACGGTTGACAGAATTCCTCACAAGCGGATAACACCACTCCGTGACATTTCTCGGTTAATTTTTCAAAAGGGCGTATAACTCGACTTTCAAACAGAATTGTTATATCAAAGAAAATCTTTTTAATCACATCACAATAATCGAAAGAGAGAGTGATTGAAGAGAAACTGTCATTTGCTTATACGCTCTAATGAAAAATCAACCGAGATTTGTGGTGATGCGGACATTTTCTCGGTCATTAGTAGTAGCAAGTGTTGAACTAACATTTCGACAGTCCCACGACAAAAGAGCCTAACTGCAAATGAGAGCCTCTCTTTGTTTACTTTCTCTTCTGATTATTACGGAGCCCTATTACTGCAAATTCTTGAAAACTTCCAATATAAATCGAAAACTTGTAGTTTTAACT
Organism: Malaya genurostris; assembly: GCF_030247185.1. Lineage (NCBI taxonomy): Eukaryota > Metazoa > Arthropoda > Insecta > Diptera > Culicidae > Malaya > Malaya genurostris. The sequence goes on from NC_080572.1 coordinate 288,742,339, forward strand.
TGTTTTCTAAGTTTTTCGAAGAGTATGTCGTCAAATATAAAATCAATTCGGTAAATCGCGAAAGAAAAAATAAACAAAGAGAAACTGTCATTTGCAGTTAGGCCCTTTTGTCGTGGGATTCTCTTTTTCCTTCCTTCCCACAGTGACGTGCGTGGGTGTGAATTTAGAGTTTTTTAGATGGAAAATTGTACGCTGCCTGTTCGCGTTTCGGCACACCATCGGTTTTATATATTTTGTCCGGTTGTCCGCGATATGAAATGGTTAGGGCCTCTATCTTAGAGAATTACAATGATATTTTTCATCAAAAATCATTAAAATTGATAAGTAGTTATCATTTTCTACATTTAATCTAATATTGCGCTACGAAGTTTATTTTTATTTTTGGATTTTTTTTGCCTGTGCAACGGGTAGTAATATTCCGGTCAGATCAAAATTTTTTTATGAAAAGTTAATATCTATCACTCACCATTCTTCCGGTAGTACAGGATCTCGAAGTGCTTCTCTTCGCCCTTCCTCAGTGCCTCCTTGATCGACTGCACGACGGCCTGGGAGGTCATCTGGCCCTGCAGGAACTCGGTGCAGGCGGACCGTTGCATCACCTCTGCCCGCGTGAAACCGGTCATCTTGCAGAAGCCATCCGAGCAGAAGATGATGTGGCACGATTCCGGCTGTGCATTGGCCACTAGAAAGCTACGGTCTGCGAATGGAATGGAACAGAGAAGAAAACGGCATTAACCAATAAACCAATATGACCTGGGAGATGGAAGGTTTTGGGTTGGTTGTTTTGTACTACTACTGCAAACCGCCTTTGCATCGACGGGAAGCTACTCTCGAGTTGTGTCACGGAACGTTCGCATGGAACCCATTAAATGTTCGAGATAAGGTCATTTTCTGGTTCGGTTTTGATGCTTTCCTTCGGTTTGATTGGCAATAATGTGGAAAAGCTGTATGTGTTCATACAGCAAAAACTGAAGCAAACGAGATGTTTCATGGTTTTCTCGATAAACAAACAATGAACGGGGCTGCGCTGGATGGGGATAATTAAAATGCTGCTGCAATCGCATCCCGTAAAAGGACTGCTTGCTTAGGACGTAATAAAATACTGTTTATTAGCGAATGTGGCGAGAAGTACTTCTCTGGCAAATTTTAATGAACCATTCGACGCTGTGCATTCAAAATTAGACTTTGAAATGGTTCTAGTTTTCCTTTGCATTTAAAACGTATACAAAATCAGCAAATCTATGTGCCAAAGTACCAGAAAACCGGGTTAATGGGTCGTGCTTTTAATTTACCAGTTAAAATGGTCACACCCTTCAAAACCACCAGCGTCGTTGCGAAATGCCCAAAAAAACTAACGCGTCTTCCGACCAATCGGCAGACCAGTGAACTATCGAAACTTTTAGGGCTTCATTTACAAACGTAACAAATCCACGTGGCCCAACTTTTCGTGGTCATAAATCAAAACACGTGGCAGCAGGCAGGCAGGCATTTGCTAATGAAACAAACGAAAAACAAATAACCGTGCAAATGTACCTTCACTAAATGAGACTCCCGGGCCCAACCGAAACCATCACGTCTTCCGTGCTTTCCGTCGTGGGATCCAATGGAAACGACGGAAACCGCGCATATCAGTGCGGCACGAGTTCAACAACAACAACAACTGCCATATGCCGGGGACAACGCCAGCGAAGAAGCTAATTCCTACAATGCAGATTTTAACGCAAATGTTGTTTTTATATCCGCCTAGCATGACAACCGCCAATCCAAAACCAGTGACAGAATGGAACCGGTAGGGGGGAGGAGAAATTATTTAAATATTTCAATAAATTCGGACAATAGGGCAGAGATTGAGTACGGAACCGAATAAGGGAGACGATTTGTGTGCTGACGACGGCAGCTGATCCTGCCGGGAGAAAATACTGCAGTCTTTAAACGATGGAATTGTCTTTTTTTTTCGGCTAAGCCAGTCCGTTTGCTTAGTTTACCCCCCATTCTTCCTCTTTCTCAAACACCCTAACGAGGTTCATAAATATGTAGGTAGGTTGGTATCTTTATTTCTCTCATTGCGACACATGAACTGGAATGCGATGAATCAATTCGTGGTACAGTGATTTACTACGGTGGGACTTTGCTAGCGACTAACCTTCGAAAGTCACGAAACGCCATGGCTATGGGGTTTTGGGGTGTGCTGGAATAATAACCTCATTTTTGGTTCGAAAAACTGACCTTTGCTCATTCGGTTCGTTATTGTGCCTCGAAACATTAAATTCGGTCGATTGACGGCCGGGGGTTTTTCGTATCCTAAGAGATACTTGATAATGGGAATTATTTACTGACAGTTTCGTTGCAGTGGTCGAAAAATTTATTTCGCGCCACGTGAAAGTTGATTTCGTCGTGAATACGACTTACTTTCCTATGGGGCGCCTTTTCAAAATTTACTCTGTACAAGAATGGGTAGAACTCAATCGTGAAAATTTCTTGTTGTACTTTATCCTACAAAATATTTTTTTCTCCATGCTATCGGAAATATGATCAGCAATTTATGATATAATTTTCAGTGGTGTAAAAACAAACAACTCAAAATTATATTAGTCGATCAAAATCGAGAACGTGTTGATGGTTTTTAGCAGTTTTTGGCCATGTTGAAACTTACCAAGCCGGAATTTTTGCATCGATATGTGACAATGGATGAAACATGGATTCATCACTTCAATCCGGAATCAAAACGATCGTCATCTGAGTGGACAGCAACTGGTGAGTCTCGTCCAAAGCACCCGAAAGCACAAAAATCGGCTGGAAAGGTTAAGGCCCTGGGTATTTTGGGATGTTTGTGATGTATTATTTATCGACTATCTTGAGAAACGAGATAACATCAACAGCATTACTGGAGAGTTTGAAGGACCGGGCTTTTCAGTCCATGTGTTATATTGGATCAGTTTGAACGATTCTTTTTAAGTAATTTGCATTTGTCATTACAAATTCGGGTTTGAAATTTTCAACACTTTTCTCCCTTCAATTTCGGAATTGAAATTAGGTTCCGATTTTTCAATGTTTTTGGCCATCATTTTCTGTACTTCCGGTACCGGAATCCGGTGACGGATACTTATTTTACCATCAACTGACAAGCAGCGATGTCAGATCTACGGAGATCTCCGTAGATCTACGGATTTGGAGATTTTTTACGGATCTACGGATCCGTAGATAAAATCTACGGAAACTTGAGTTTTTCTACGGAAATCTACGGAAATGTTTTTCAATATTATACTTTTTTCGAATTACTGATCACAGATGCTGCAGAGTTCGCTCGATTGTACTAGAACGAAAAAAAATTTCTTCCGCAACGCTATTTGCTGGCAACGCTTTGATTCTTCATTCCTATTAAATCCCAGTTGAAACTCTTTCTACTCTAACGTCCTACACCTGCCGAACTTCAAACCATTTCTTTGAAAATTTGTCGAATTATTATTTTTTATAGGGACGTTATACTACCAACCAAAATAAATGACAGTTCTGACTTCTGTACTGTTTATTAGGGTTTCGCATTTCCAACGTCATTTTTCATTTAAACGTGACCAACGATTATTGAAGTGAAATATGTTCAAAGTGAAAAGGTGTTGTTTTATTAAAATTAGAATGGATGCAATCATGTCCGCTTTTCTCAAGCGTGGAGATGTGTTGAAAACCGGTAAGTATAATGCTGTTTTTCATTGGAAAGTACTTGAAGCGTGGATTGCTCTTGTTTTACATTAGGAATACCATATTCTAACGGTGTATCATCGTCATTTTTGTTCGAAAATGCTCAACCAGAGCAATCTACGTCACTAGTGTTTTTCAATTAAATTTGTAGCACCTGCAAACCAACGAAATTGGAAATAATGAATATTTCTAAAGCAGCCCAAAGGCGGCCCATACACGTTCAGTTTATCGAACAGTTTTTCGTGTGTGACGTCATGACAACGATTAACTGAAGTTCATCCGGCCAATCGTCCGATTTTTTGACTGAAGCTCTTAAGCTCAGTTTCATCCAATTAACTGACAGTTCTTCAGTTAATCGTCCAGTCCGCCAGTTTTCTTTTAATCAGAATAATGTCAGTTTCAACAGTTTTTTTTTCATGGAAGCACATTATTCTGATTGAGCTTAAGAGCTTCAGTCAAAAAACCGGACGTTTGGCCGGATGAACTTCAGTAATCGTTGTCATGACATCACACACGAAAAACTGTTCGGAAAACTGGGCCGCCCAAAATTATCTAATTGTATGCACTATCGTTTTCTATAATTCATACGGTTGTTTATTTATTCATTTTTATTTAGTTACAGATTCATCCGGACAGAAGAAAATATGTCAAAACGATTCAACTTCAAGTTTGTCCGACTGTGTTGCTGGAGTTACAGATTCTTCCGGACAGAAAAAAATATTTCAAAAGGATTCAAGTAGAAGTCGTTTGTCCGACTGTGTTGCTGGCGACACAGAAACCAAAGGTAAATGGATATTTGGATGCTTGGTCCAATACAACAAATAATGTAGAGGTGTTGAAGTCATAATTCATACAATAATATTAGGTTGTGATACTATCATATAAACGATTCTCGTGGTATATTAGACATTGAATACTCTATTTTGTTTTTATAGAGCTAATAGACGGTACGCTCAAAAATACAAACCAGCGTGGGAAAAGGAGTTACCGTGGCTGCAGCAACAAGGTGACTTAGCATTATGCAAAGTATGCGAAGTTACTCTAAAATTCAAACACGGCGGCTTGAAGGATTTGAGAAATCATCAAATTCAAGATTCTCATAAAAAGAATTCACAAGCTATTCACGTGATGCGAAATCAAAGCTTACTCAGAATATTGCCATCGGAACAGAAATGCATAGATGCTTGCATTAGAATATGTCTGTACGCAATTGATAATAATATTTCATTTAAAGCTATTGAAGGTCTCATCCCGACCATACAGTCGTCGTTCCCTGACTCGAAAATAGCAAGCTCGATTAAACTCCATCGAACAAAAGCGACTAGAATAATCGTTGCGGTTGTTGGGCAAACACAGAAAGAGCGTTTGATAAACATTCTGAAAAACCAAACATTCAGCATAATTGTGGATGAGTCGACGGATTATGCTTCGGAGAAAGTACTTTGCGTAACGGTTCGATATTTCGACGAAGAATGCAGCACGCGTACGCGATGCATTTTATGATTTGATTCCTTTAAATGCATGTGATGCTTCTACGTTATACGAAGCTATTATCAGTTCCTTCGCTCGAAACCAAATCCCATTTCAGGATAATTTAATTGGGTTAGGCAGCGATAACGCTTCTGTCATGGTTGGAGGGAAACATTCGCTAACAACACTACTTCGGCAAAAATGCCCACACTTAATAGGAATAAGATGTATATGCCATTCGTTAGCACTTTGTGCATCTAACGCTACTAAATGTTTACCAGACTATCTGGAACAAATGCTAAAAGATATTTACAGTTATCTATCAGCTAGCCCTGCACGATTACAACAGTTCGACAAAATACAGGCGTTACTGGATGTAAATCCCATCAAAATTCCCGGAATGCATGATATTCGATTTCTATCAAGAGGACATGTGGTTAAAACAGTAGTTTCCAGATACGAAGCACTGAAAATATTTTTCGGGTTCGCAATTAACGTTGATAGTTTGTCAAACGCAGCGAAAATATACAATAGTCTATCTGATCCGGTTGCAGAATTATATCTGCTTTTCCTTGACTTCATATTACCTTTCATAGACGATATGAATAAACTTTTTCAAGCGGAGCATCCCGAAATTGTATCACTTCACTCCACGTTATCAAGGAAAATTCAGCAACTATTGAGCTATTTTGTCAAACCTGAAGTGATCAAATCATGCAGTATTTCAGAAATACGGTTGCATGCTAGGGAAATTAAACCTCCTACGGAAATTTATCTTGGGGTGAAAGTAATAGCCATGTTGGATTCATCACCCAGCCAAATCGATTCGAAAAAACTATTAGAAGTACAAAATAAGTGTACAAGTTTTTATAAAGAGTTGCCCCTACAAATGATCAATCGTTTTCAATTAGAGAACGAACTGTTTAAAAATTTATCTACTCTTACGCCGAGTGCTGTAATAACTGGAAAGAGTTTTAGTATTGGAAAAATCTTAAAGTACTTTCCGACGGTAATTCCGAACAATAGTTGGCAAGATATCGACAATGAATTTCATGAAATCAAATGCCTAAACTTCGTCGATCTAGGTGTTTCGGAAAAAATGAGTGACGAAGAATTCTGGCTGTCAATAATCGACATGCAACGGAACGACGGCGAGATTAAGTTTGCTTTAATGGCCAAACTGATGAAAACAATTCTTTCATTGCCACACTCATCTGCAGCTGCTGAGCGTATTTTCTCAGCGCAAAATCTCAACAAGACAAAACTCCGAAATAGATTACGCAATGAATCATTGATTGGCATATTAAGAACAAAAGATTGGTTAAAAGTTTTTGGCAGTCCTAGTTCCGTTGAGATTCCTTCCGATATGCGCAGTAAATTTAACAGTAAAATGTATGACAGTGCAGAGGAAGAGATTCCTGAAGAGAATTACCATGACATATTGGAAACGTTACAACATTGAAGTAAGTTTTAAAATAAACTATTAATTGAAAACCGCTAACAAACTTTTTTAATCATTTTCAGGCGTTTTAAGATGTACCGTTTCGAAAACCTTATTTGGATACTGACAAAGCAAACACAATAAAATGGAATGGTTAAACTTCTTCTACTTAATTTATTCTTGTTCCGTTTGACAAGGAGAGAGGTTTGTTTCATAATTTGAAGAGCAAAGAAAAGCAAAAAAAAAAAGGTCTTCGATTACTGTTGTTGTTCAGGTACAGGACCAAAAAAAAAAGGTCATTACAAAAAAATTTAAAAAAAATTTCAAAATTTACGGAAACGTTATCCCCCATATCTGGCATCGCTGCTGACAAGATGATCTATTGGAACAATAGGCATTGTCACCGTCGGATCGAAATAAAATTTCACAACAGGCAATACGATCATACAATCTTACATTTGAATCAAAATTGGCAAAAATCTGTTCAGCAGTGCGCCAGAAAATTCATCATTCTTTTGCACATCCCACCCCGTCAATCCCGAACGTGAAGTCGGATCTGGATAAAATTCAACAGTAGGCTATGATACCGTTAGACCTCTAATTTGTATCTTAGTATGCGAAAATTTTGCCATCTATTTCCGAGAAAATCTAACACACCTTTTGAAGTTTTTTACACATTTTACCTCTTTATTCCGGAGCCGGAACACGGGAGTCGGATCAGAATAAAATTTGTTAGCAAGCTGTGAGACTATGAAAATTTTCAATAGGTTTATGAAAATCGGTTCAGCAGTCTTTGGGAACAACAAATTCTTTTGATTTCTTTCAAACTTTAAATGGGATTTGGACAAAATAGAATAGCTAGTTGTAGGAATTTTTATTTATAGATACGCTTGATGAAATCCTTTGAGCGGTCTTTGAGAAAATCGATCTCACTTATTTTCATGAGTTTGTATATTTTACCCCGCCACTCAGGAACCGGAAGTTGGATCCGGATATAATTTATTTTTTATTGAATTTTATTTTTACCGAGAACAGTAGCACATTCAGTAATAGCCGTTCAACCGAGAAGGTTGTGTATAGAAGCGTACAGTTTAACAACGCTGGTTAGTTTACACGCGTTAAATACGACAACGGTTGAACTACAGGTAGAGACCTGTTGGCAGCAGCCGTTAAAACGTATAGTCGTGCTGCATAAGAGAGCCCTAGTGCTGGGCCAAGCTGGTGAAGGAAACAACAAAGGGCGTTTCCCAAGCTCTACCCAGGCCACAATACACAGCCACAAGTGCTGAGCAAGAGAGTGCAAAGGCACATCGAAGAAGGAGAGTGCAAAGGCACATAGAAGCAGGAGAGTGCAAAGGCACACCGGTGCGAAGGCACTTCGGTGCAGAAGCATATCGGTGCGGAGCACAAGGAAGAAGGAGACAAGACAACTCGGTCTTTCCACTGCCATACAACACGCAGGTATACACCGGTGACCTGCGCTGGTTACAGCTGGCGAAGACAAAAGTAAATCGGAAATCGAGTGGTGCTGGATGTCAGGTAGCAGTAGCATCACATCCAACAAGAACATCTAGAGCAACGAGAATCTACACGGCAGTGCAACGGAGATAGACAACAATTTCAAGGTAGAAGTTTTTTCTTTTCCTTTTGATTGAGTACTGTGTAGTGTTGGTTTCATTTTTTATTTAAAGTTTGATTAAAAATTTTAATGTGATGGATGAATCCATGGACGTAAATCCTAGCATGAATCCGATACCCCCACGAACGAAAAAATATCAGGAGAGCTCTTCTGGGCCTTGGATAGTCTTTTTTAGACGTATATCAAAGCCATTAAACATTTTTCAAATTAATAAAGGTTTGACATCACGATACTCTTCAATCAAAGAGATCATAAAAGTAAATAACGATAAAATTCGTGTTGTGGTAAATAATTTGAAACACGCGAATGATATTGTCTCTTCGGAACATTTCAATAAAGAGTATAAAGTTTACATACCCTCCAAAGATGTCGAAATTGACGGTGTTGTTACCGAAGCGAGTCTTTCGGTAGATGATTTACTCAAGCATGGTGTTGGTCGTTTCAAGAACTCTATGCTTGAGGGTGTGAAAATACTGGAGTGCAAACAACTGTACTCAGTAGTTCATGAAGAGGGAAAGAAAGTTTATCGCCCATCAGACTCGTTTCGAGTGACATTTGCCGGGTCTGCGTTGCCGTCCCATGTCTATGTCGATAAAATTCGCCTCCCTGTTCGGCTTTTTGTTCCAAATGTAATGAATTGTACGAACTGCAAAAAATTCGGCCACACAGCTACTTACTGTAGTAATAAACCAAAATGTATTAAGTGTGAAGGGCCTCATAAAGATAATGATTGCAACAAGGAAATTGAAAAATGTATTTATTGTGGAGAAAGTCCTCATGAGGATATTTCAGTATGCACTGCATTTAAAGTACACAAAGACAAAATTAAGCTTTCTTTAAAAGCACGGCCTAAGCGCACATATGCAGAAATGCTTAAAACGGTCATTGATGTCCCCCCTTTGGAAACCGAAAACGGGTTTTCAAATCTAGAGGAACCAGAGGACTCTGACTCTATCGAAAATAGTGAAGGTAATTCGTTTATCACTACCCAAGGGTCAGTTAAGAGAAAGAAGTCTTCTTCCAAATTACCGAAAAAGACACCTAAAATTTCATCTTCAAAAAAAGATCCCCGTGTTAAACAAAAAAAGTCAAAACCAAAGACTGTGCCTCCTGGTTTGTCAAATTCACAAACCAATCCAGGATCTAGTACAGAAAAAGATAATAATCCAGTGGGCTCCATTTCACAGCCACCAACAGGATTACTGAAGTTTTCGGAAATTGTTGAATGGATTTTCTCAGCATTCAATATATCTGAACCCTTAAAGACCCTCATAATGGCATTCCTTCCAATAGCTAGAACCTTTTTGAAGCAGTTATCAGCTCAATGGCCAATTGTCTCAGGTTTTGTATCTTTTGATGGATAATTTATCACCCGCCGCAAATGATACAATCACTGTCCTGCAGTGGAATTGTCGAAGTATAATGCCAAAACTTGATTCATTTAAAATTTTATTGCATAGCCAAAAATGTGATATATTTGCTTTATGCGAAACATGGCTTACTTCAAACATAGCTTTAAATTTTAATGATTTTAACATTATACGTCTCGATAGAGACTCTCCGTATGGTGGAGTGCTTTTGGGAATTAAGAAATGCTATTCCTTTTATAGATTAAACATCCCTTCAACTTCTAGTATAGAAGTTATTGCTTGCCAAATAAACATTAAAGGCAAAGATATTTGCATAGCTTCGGTTTATATTCCTCCAAAAGCACAAGTTGGACAGCGACAGCTTAATGTAATGGTTGAAGCCCTTCCTGCTCCACGATTGATTCTGGGGGACTTAAATTCGCACGGAATGATGTGGGGTTCCGTTTACAATGATAGCAGATCATCTTTAATACAAAACATTTGTGACAATTTTAGCATGACGGTATTAAATATGGGTAGCATGACACGGATCCCAAGACCTCCTGCACGCCCAAGTGCATTAGATCTATCTCTTTGCTCAACATCAATTCGACTAGATTGCACCTGGAAAGTATTTCCTGATTTACACGGTAGCGATCATTTACCAATCATCATCTCAATTAGCTGTAACAAATGTATTGCTAATTCAGCTAGTATTCCATATGATTTGACAAAAAATATCGACTGGATTAAATACCAAAGTAGTATCTCTAGTATTTTGAATTCAATGGAAGAGCTCCCTCCACTTGAAGAATATGACTTCCTCATTTGTTCGATTCTGGAGGCAGCAGAACAATCCCAAACTAAACGCTTTCCTGGGCCAACGACTAACAGAAGGCCTCCCAACCCCTGGTGGGACAAAGAGTGCTCAGAGGCTAAACTCGCAAAACAAAATGGTTGCAAGACGTTTCTAAAACGGGGAGGAGGAACTCCTCAGAATTTTGAAAAACTTATGGCTTTAGAAACCAAGTACAAGAGCATACTTCGAGCCAAAAAATGTAGCTATTGGAGACATTTTGTCGAAGGTTTGTCAAGAGAAACCTCAATGAGCACTCTTTGGAACACGGCCAGACGAATGAGGAATCGTAACGTGGGCAATGAGAGTGATGAATACTCGAACCGATGGATATTTGACTTTGCTAGGAAAGTTTGCCCAGATTCTGTTCCTACGCAGAGCATTATAAGGGAATCTCCTCCAAATAATGGTTTTATTAATAACCCATTTTCAATGATGGAATTTTCTATAGCACTCTTGTCTTGTAACAATAACGCTCCTGGGTTGGACAGAATTAAATTCAACTTGGTGAAGAATCTGCCCGATCTCGCAAAAAGACGTTTGTTGGAATTGTTCAACAAGTTTCTTGAGCAAAATATTGTTCCACCTGACTGGAGACAAGTGAAAGTTATCGCCATTCGAAAGCCGGGGAAACCAGCTTCCAATCACAACTCATATAGACCCATTGCGATGTTGTCCTGCATCAGAAAATTGTTCGAAAAAATTATTCTACGACGTCTCGACACTTGGGTCGAGACGAACGGTTTGTTATCAGATACTCAGTTTGGCTTCCGTAGAAATAAAGGGACGAATGATTGCCTTGCATTACTTTCGTCTGACATCCAAATTGCCTTCGCTCAAAAGCAACAAATGGCATCTGTATTTTTAGACATTAAAGGAGCATTTGATTCAGTTTCCATTGATGTTCTTTCAGACAAGCTCCACCAACATGGACTCCCAGCGGTTATAAATAATTATTTGCACAACCTTTTGTCAGAGAAACGCATGCATTTTTCATATGGCGATTTGACAACATTCAGAATTAGCTACATGGGTCTACCGCAAGGCTCATGCCTCAGTCCGCTCCTTTATAATTTTTACGTGAATGACATTGACAGCTGTCTTGTAACCCCATGTACACTAAGACAATTGGCAGATGATGGCGTGGTTTCAGTTACTGGACCCAAAGCTATTGATCTGCATAAACCATTGCAAGATACCTTAGATAACTTGTCCGTTTGGGCTGTTCATCTTGGTATCGAATTCTCTGCGGAGAAAACAGAGTTAGTAGTCTTTTCAAGAAAGCATGATCCCGCGCAGCTTCAGCTCCATATGATGGGAAGAATGATCCAACAGGTTTTAACTTTTAAATACCTCGGGGTGTGGTTCGATTCCAAATGCAAGTGGGGAGGACACATTAGGTATCTGATAACGAAATGCCAACAAAGAGTAAATTTTCTTCGAACAATAACAGGATCTTGGTGGGGTGCTCATCCGCAAGATCTAATAAAATTGTATCAAACAACGATACTTTCAGTGATGGAATATGGATGCGTTTGTTTTCGTTCCGCTGCAAACTCTCATATTATCAAACTTGAGCGAATTCAGTACCGTTGTTTGCGAATTGCCTTAGGCTGCATGCATTCAACACATACAATGAGTCTTGAAGTTCTGGCGGGAGTTCTTCCATTGAAGGATCGTTTTTGGGAGCTTTCATCGCGACTGATAATAAGATGTGAGATCCCCTGGTTATCAATAACTTCGAAAGGCTAGTTGAGCTTCAATCTCAAACAAGATTCATGACAGTATATTTTAACCATATGTCACAGGAAATCAACCCTTCAAGATATATTCCTATCCGTGTCAGGCTCCTAAATGTCCCTGACTCAACTTTATTTTTCGACACATCCATGCAGCGCGAAGTGCGTGGAATCCCGGATCACCTACGCTCTATGGAAATCCCAAAAATATTTTCAAGTAAGTTCAGGCATATTGACTCTGAGAAAATGTTTTACACGGACGGATCGCGAATTGAAGAAGCGACAGGGTTTGGTATGTTCAACAATAATGTTTCGGCCTCATTTAGGCTTCAAGAACCTGCATCTGTTTATATAGCAGAGCTAGCAGCAGTTCATTATAGTTTGAGTGTAATCGTCACATTATCTCCAAACCATTATTTCCTCTTCACAGATAGTCTGAGTGCAATTGAAGCCATTCGCTCAAACATGACTGGCAAGACTGAACCGTTTTTCCTGGGCAAAATAAAACAGTGCCTGAACGACGTATTGAACAATAATTATCTAATCACTATAGTCTGGGTCCCGGCTCATTGCTCCATTCCTGGCAATGAAAGAGCCGATATTTTAGCCAAACGTGGTGCTATTGAGGGTGAAATTTATGAGAGACCAATTGCTTTCAACGAATTCTATAGCTCGTCTCGCCAAAGAACACTTGCCAGCTGGCAAGCTTCTTGGGATAAAGATGATCTGGGTCGGTGGATGCACTCAATTATTCCGAAAATATCGACAAAGGCATGGTTCAGGGGACTGGATGTGAGTAGAGATTTCATTCGTGTGATGTCTAGACTCATGTCCAATCACTACACGTTAGATGCACATCTCCTTCGAATTGGGCTCTCCGAGACTAATCATTGTGCTTGCGGAGAAGGTTATCGGGATATTGATCATGTCGTTTGGACATGCGTGGAGTATCGTGATGTCAGATCTCAACTAATAAATTCTTTGCGTACCCAAGGTAGACTATCCAATATCCCAGTTCGAGACATTCTTGCTTGTCGTGACCTTTCATACATGAAACTTATTTATCATTTCATAAAGAAAATTGGAGTTTCAATTTAATAAAGGCCCCTTTTAAGACTTAGCTCTGATCCCAGCTGCGTCCATGAGTTCAACCAATAGCTAAATTAGAATAAAAATAATGTAATGATACAAACAAACTCGAAACAGTGTATGAAATTATCAACTAAAGTTCTGAAAATAACAGCTTATTTTATAATTTATAGAAGTTAATCATTTGGTTCAAATAATATTTCCGAGTAGATTTCATAATTAATGACGAGTTACCTAAGATGATATTTAAGCTATAAGAGAATATGTTTTAATAAATTCAAAACGTTGTGACTATGTTAGAATTAAATTAGGATAAGAATATTATGTAAAAGTGATGCTACGGCGAAGAAAAACTTATGTAAACTGCCTTAAGAAATAAACGTATTTATGAAAAAAAAAAGAACAGTAGCACCGTGTTTAGAAGAACTATACTTTTTACACGACCGTATACATATACATATTCATATATACACATACACATATACTCTCTCTACCACCCATTCAATAAAGTAATACCCAGTAAATTCGAACATCGGACGGATCGTGCACGAAAGCTTTTGATTGCGTTTCGAACAAGATTCACATTTACATTGAGTATCGCTAGCGAAAAAAAAAGTGAAGATATACGAAAGCAAGGAGCACGACGGATTCTCGATACTCTGGGAACAAAAACAGCGGAGTGCGATTCCCAACTCCGAACATAGGGTCAAAGTTTTGCTGGCCCCAAGAGGCGAATGGCCTTATGGTTAAAACCTCTTAAATCGAAACCAAAAAGCGCAGCGTCTGCCAAAATGTTTTGCCGGAATGCTGGTTGAATTCCGGCAAGAGCCTGACAACAATGGAACAACCGTTTCCGGCAGAGAATTTAGCGTAGCGGTTAATAACGGTTCTGTTTCTGCCGGGTTTCTGCCATACAAGACTGGCGTGACCGTTTTGAATCGGTTCTTCATGTTTAGCGCCTTTGGTTTATTTTTTTTTCATTAAAAGTTTAAATGAAGAGCAATAACATAGCTTTTGCACTATCAAACATGATATGCAAAGCTTCTTCTCTCAATATACCAGTATTTTCATTTCATTAACCTGGTCTCAAAATTCGTTTTCATTTTTGGATGTACATGCAGGAAAAATTCGAATGAACAGAAAAAAGATGGATAATGGCTGCCAGAAATTCTCACAAGCGGGCATCAGTTGACATCTATTGTGAGCAGTGATGCCACTTTTTCGTGAGGTCAAATCCTGAAAATTGTTTTTTCAAAAACCTTTTTGCCTTTCTCATATAAAAAGGTTATGCAATCACTAGTAAAAACCGAATAGTAAAAATTGGCCCGGTGGACCAAGTGTCATATACTATTCGACTCAGTATTCCTGAATTTCACTCATTTTCCTGACGCAGTATTCTCAGAATTCCTGAATTTCATCCGGATCCGACTTCCGGTTCCGGAGTTATAGGGTAAAGTGTGTTCAATATTATACACCGTCACTTAAACCGGCGAATCAAAAAACATAAAAAAAATTCTAAACTGGTCTCAAAACTACAAACATCGGTAGTCATTATCAGTAGGCAACTAAACAAACCGATTCCGGCTATCCTGGTTCCCGGTATCCGGTTCCGGAAGCACCGAAAATAATGGTCATATATACCAAAATGGATTTCACTCACGTTTCTCAGCGATGGTTCGACCGATTTCCACAAACTTAGAATCACATACAATTTCTTGGTTTCTTTCAAAAATCGAAGAGAAAAATTTTGAATAGAATACCACAATTTTTTACATAAGAAAGGCATCATTACACCACTAGGTGGATTAAAACAGGTTGTTTTTTTATGCAATTTTCTCAATCAATTTTTCCGCCTAGGCACTGCAAATAACTTAAGCCTGCTATGGTAATTTCACGTCAAACTACCGAAATGCATAGGTCATCTGTAACGCGTTCTGATACAAAACAAATACTACACGGTTAAAATAGAATAAAAGTATAAAAAGTAGGGTAGTTTTTGACATATAAAACTGGGTCCATATCCATATTGTTGGTTAACGAAATATATGGGTCAAATAATTCGCATAAGTGGCTTGATAAGCTCATGAGTGATTTTAGGAAGCGAGAGTACCCGTATAAATCTATTCTCGCAGTTTGAGTAAGTTCTGACATTATGTAAATTTAGGATTCGATTTGTTATGTTCAATTCTTATTCCAAGAGTTAAGTTTAAATCTAACTTCCTCGAAGAGGAGTTGGCGTCAGCAACTACCCCCCCCCCCCCCCCCCCCCCAGAATGTAACAACATGTGCATCTACATGTAAATCTCATTCATTACGTAGATATTCCAATGAACTTTCAAAATAAGTTTTATTCGTTTTGCTATTTCTTAGTAAACCGAAAATACATCATGTTCGATTTCGTAATTACTATAAAAATTGACAATTTTCTACCCTTACTCGGTTGTCTCATATAAAACTGAGTAATGAATCACCAAATTCTTTACACACATTTGCTCTACACTGAGCCAAATTAAATTTCAAATTAAAAAGACTGGGATTATGGTGCTTATGGGAATCGAAAACAACAATAAAAATAATTATCAAAAACTTATTGCTATATTTTTCGTAAATAAAGCGTTTCATAATATCATTTTATTTTAATATTTAAACTACACTTACTTCTTTGGATCTGACTGATTTCATCTGATATTGACTGTTACCAGACGAATCAGATGCACTACGAATAGCATTTTTTTTTTTTTTTTTGCATAAATATCTGTTTATTAATCTTATTTTTGTGTATTACATCAACATTTTACAGTACAAGTGTTTTGACCCTTTGGCCTTTCATCCGTGTTGTTCATACGATTCGTTATTAATATTAGGTGTTTTAGTTACTCTTGTTTTACATACTAATGTTTAATCATAATATTTATTTTAATTATTTATAAAATGTCTACCTACTTATAACTATCCCTAACCTAATACGTACAAATTTTGAATTATTTGTATTTCAGAGATTGAGCACCTCTCTTCAAATTTCGTGCAGAATTGTTCGAATTTTTGTTCTAGTATATCCAGTGAGGCAATCTCATGTACTTCACTAGTCCTTGTCCAAGGGGGTAGATTTAGAATCATCTTTAAGATCTTACTTTGAATGCGTTGAAGCCTAAGTTTGTGTGTTCGTGCACAACCCCGCCAAACAGGGACTGCGTATTCAATTGCGGGGTAGATGATTTGTTTATAGACAGCCATCTGATTCTTCAGGCATAGTTTAGATGTTCTACAAATCAGCGGATACAGAGACCTAATGAGTATGCTGCATTTTTGAACGATTTTGTCAACATTTGACCTGAATATCAGATGTCTGTCAAAGGTGAGTCCTAGATAGATAACTTCATCGGACCATTGAATGACCTCATCACCGAATCGTATTCTGCATTCGTCTGATGGAACAAGTTTTGGAGATCTTGAATGTGGAAACAAGATGACCTGAGTTTTTGCTGCATTGATCACAATTTTCCAGCTTGTAAAATATTCTGTTAAAGCGTCCAGACCTGTCTGTAGTTTATTTTTCAGAGCATTAATGACACGACCTTTGTAAAGAATGGCAGTATCATCAGCAAATTGTGACAGAACACCACCACCTGGAAGAGGTGGGATGTCTGATGTGAAAATGTTGTATAGAATGGGACCTAGGATACTTCCCTGGGGTACACCAGCAGGAATAGTAAATCTTTCTGGAAGTGCATTATTCAGAGAAACCTGGAATGCTCTATCTGCAAGATAATTTTTGATAATTTTAATAAGATACATGGGAAAATTATACCGATGCAGTTTGAACACCAGTCCATCGTGCCACACATTATCGAATGCCTTTTCAATATCCAATATTGCCATGGCAGTCGTTTTGGACACTGATTTGTTTTGCTGGATGACGTTGTTAACCCTTGTGAGCTGGTGGATGGTGGATCTTCCTTTCCGGAACCCAAACTGTTCTTCCAGAAATATATCCTGTTCATCTGCAAAAGCAAGAATTCGCCTTTGTATTGACTTTTCAAACAGCTTGGATAGGGCAGAGAGTAAGCTGATGGGCCGATAGCTCTTGGAAAAGGAAGGATCTTTCCCCGGTTTCAAAACTGGGATAACTTTAGCTAACTTCCACATTGAAGGGAAGTAACCAAGCTCCCAGCACCTGTTAAAAAGTTTAGCTAAGAAGACAAATGAGCGAATACTCAAATGTTTCAGCTCAATGTTGAATGTGTTGTCGAAACCGGGGGCCTTCATATTTTTGGATTTTTTCACAAAAGCCATCAGCTCATTCGCAGTGACTCTACTTTCCTCAGGAACTAAGCTGTCTGATTGGTCAACCTCAGCTACGCTATCAGCAACGGCTCTTTCATATGGACTAACAATGTTGAGTCCTAAATTGTGAGAACACACAAACTGCTGGCCTAGCGCATTTGCCTTCTCTACTGGTGTGATTAAAGGTATTCCTTCAGCTGCGTCCTGGGGTGACATCAGAGGAGGAATAGGCTTCGGTTTTTTCTTAAGCACCTTCGTTAAGGACCAGAAGGGCTTTGAATGTGGGAGAATTTCTCGAAGCTTTTGCTGGAAGTTCCTGTTGCGAAGCTCAGATATCCTTTCCTGGATTATCCTAGTTAAGTTGTTATAAGTAGTCTTCCTATCTAGGATGCCAGTTCGTTGATACTGCCTCCGGTAGATATTCCGAAGTCGGATGAGTTTCTTGATGACACTGTCGATTTGAAGAGAGGAACTCGGCATATGTTGTACTGGAACCGTCCTATCACGAGCGACTGTGATTGAATGCTGGAAGGAAGATAGGGCTGCATCGATTTCCATCGGGGAATCAAGTGGTAAATCGATATTAATAAGTTGGTCGGCGATATGTTGAAATTGGACCCAATCGGTGCGATAATAGTTCCTCCGAGGTTGAATAGGCACTGTTTCTGGTGAAGATCCCAACGTCAATATTACTGGAAAGTGGTCAGAAGAGAGCTCGTTGAAGACAATCGGAGAGCTGTCTATGGCGATGTTGCTGATGAATATATCCAAAATGGAATGAACTCCCGATCTGGAAAGTCGCGTTGGTTGATCCGGAGCGAAGATGTTGTATTGTCCAGCTTCGTAATCTTCGGCAAGTACGAATCCGTTTCGATTCTGTCTTCTGTTTCCCCACAGCTCATGCCGTGCGTTCAGGTCCCCAGCAATGATGAATTTGTTCTGTCGTCGAGTGAGCATAGCCAGATCTCGCTTCAATGATGCACACGTACCATCTCGAAGATTGGTTTGTTTGGGGCAGTACGCTGCAATGATGATGATGGGTCCCATCGTCGTTGTAATCTCAATTCCGATGGCTTCTATGAGTTGCAATTTAAAGGCTGACAGAAGCCTGTGCTGAATGGATCGTTTAACGGCAATGGCAACTCCCCCTCCTCTGGTAGTTGTCCTGTCGAGCCTATGAATCCTGTAATTGGAAATAAAAATAGAAATTTCAGGTTTAAGATGAGTTTCAGTTAAAATAGCAATATCGGCATTCTTCTCTTGAAGAAAGTCGGACAATTCAGCAGTTTTGCTCCTGAGTGAGCAAGCATTCCAATTTACTATAACCCATTATATTGCATATTCGATGATGAATTTGCCTAAGGCGTTGATTTGCTCTAACCGCGTTCTGCAGTTTCGTAGTTTTGTTGTCATTGTTTCAAAAATGACGATCAGTTGTTCAGCAGAGAATAAGTCACCAGAGTCATCCTTTGCTTGTGGTTGATTATTGCCCCATCCAGGAGGGATTTTTGAGGAAGATTCTTTTTGTGATCCAGCGGCTGAATCTTTTGGATTGCTGCGAGGGAGTGGCGGCAAATTCGGAATATCCCTCTTCGGTGGGAGCCGTGGGAAATTAATTTCATCCTTCTGTGGAACATTATTGCGCGTTGAATGTTTACGGGACGCCTGTTGTCGAATTTTTGTGAACTCAGCACGTTTGGGACACGATTTGCTAGTAGATGGATGGTTGCCATCACAGTTCACACATTTTACAGCGATGTCATCTAGAAGGCAATCGTTGGTATTGTGTGGTTCGGCACATTTCCCGCACCGACTTTTCATGTGGCAATTCCTCGCTCCATGGCCGTAGTTCAAACAGTTCGTGCACTGTGTGACATCCCGATGTACCGGTTTATACTTTTGCCATTCGATGATTATGTGAAATAACGATTTAATCGTTTTTAGTTGACTCATGGTGATGGAGCCCTTCTCCAGATGCACCAAGTAGAGTTGATCTCGATACTTTTTGTCCGTATTATGGCGCTTCATTTTAAATACCATCAAAGGCTTTAGTCCAGCCTCCGACAGTGCCTGCTTTAGTTCGGCTTCCATCATGTCGGGTAGTCCTCGAAGTACAACCTTCATAGGTTTATTGGCGGCAATATCGTGTGTGAAGTATTCCGCTTTT
Organism: Malaya genurostris; assembly: GCF_030247185.1. Classification (NCBI taxonomy): domain Eukaryota; kingdom Metazoa; phylum Arthropoda; class Insecta; order Diptera; family Culicidae; genus Malaya; species Malaya genurostris. The sequence goes on from NC_080572.1 coordinate 288,762,069, forward strand.
GTCTGCTTCAGATAACATTCCACTCCTTTGTAGTGGTTCAAAGCCGGAACAGTTATTTTGTAGCCTTCAGTACATAAACGGATTGTTGCCTGTAGTCCTTTGCTGATCAGTGTGTTGAAATCCGAGCGTAGAGTTGGTGGGAAGCCCTTTAGGTAGAAAGGCGGCATTTTTTCCTTCTTCTGCAGTTCCTCTTCGACATCAACTGGCAGATCAGCATATTGGTTTTTATTCAGCAAACGGTCGTTTACCTGTACATCACTTGGCTTCAGACGCTTAGCATCCTTTGGATCCTTCTCGGATCTATGGCGGTTTTTACCCATAGCTTGGGTAGGTAGACAACTGCGAATAAAAAATAAAACAAAATCGAAATTAGTCGTAGTAGATTATTCGTCTATCCACATCGAGTGTTAGATGACGAATTGTGCACTACGAATAGCAGATAATCGCAAACTTATACTTTTTGAGGATTTAGGCTATACTAGCGGTCAGATCCGTAAGGGAGCACCTCCTAATATTTGTGGAGGAGAAGTGGGATCCCGAAACTGAAAATCAAAAAATTACATCCTCTTACTAGATAGACAGAGTAAGGAAACGTACCGGATTTTTATTTCATGGTCCGTTAGAGCATATCCTTGAACGAAGTTGAATGAGCTATCTTGTCAGCGATTTAAAATAACATTGACAACTTTCTAAAAAACTGTTTGTTGAAGTTATATAATATGATGAATATCGAGGACACAACTCTTTCTTCAGCTTCATGCAGTACTATTCACGCATATGTTTTCGTAAAAACAAACTCCATTATATGTCTAAGTTAAAATATTATCGCAATAAAACTTGCTATTTTCTTCAGCTTAAGAAAGCAGTGTCCCTTTTTCTTCCTTTTCGCAGATTTTATATACGCTTCCAATAAAGGTTATAAGTTTTCATATGACTTTTATTAAATATAAAAAGCATGCAATCCATATAAAAATGTAATGAATATTAAAATTATATTGGCTTAAGTTTTATTGACTTTTCGCATAACTTGTATATGGTATTCTTATCAATATCATAAAGATTATTAAGATATACAATTTTTTGAACATAAGTTAGATTTTATATAGAGTTCCATTAATGGTCATTAGTTGTCATATATGTTTCATGGAATATCATCTACATACGATTTATATTACACATCCAATGATTCATTCATTCATTCATTATGAATATAAATTATGTAACGTGTGAGGTTTCATCGGATTTCCATATAAATTAATAAATTAAATTATAAGAATAATTTTCATTATGGTAAAATCTATTTACATTTAACGTACACTTTAAATAACGATTATAAGTTTCCATATAACTTCTATAAATTATATTGTGCATATGATTTATATGAAAATTCTAATGAATATAAATAAGATTTTTATTTCAGTGTACTCGTTATTGAGAAAAGGATATATAGAGGAATGTGTTCGGTTACCGGCACCCTTTTGTTTCTGACTCATAACTTATATAGCAATGGACAGCGAAAGTCTTTAGTTAACAAATCAATAAAGAATGAAATGGATGAATTGGAATTGTTTTTTGTTACCTATTTAGTAAAGTGATCACTTTTGGTCATTTCAAAAAAAGGTGTTCGGTTTCCGATAGCCCAAGAAAATCAGCTAGAAATGGAAAAATTAAGTACAAACAGTCATAATTTAATTATTAACTATTGATTTCGGAGGCGCTTGGGACAAAGGTCTGGATTGTGATTGTTTATTTGGAGTCGCCATGCCTGACTGTAAAGAATGTTTTTACTTTATGACAAATGTATGGAAGCTGTCAAGTTGTCCACGTGTTGCATATCATCGAAGATCCAGGTAATACTACTAGTGCAGACGAAAGAGGGTCAGCAGCTTAACTGAGAAATCTGCTAATTCACAGACAAATTTGCAGACCTGGCATCACTGCATCTCACAATTTGTCGAAAATATGGATACCGGTAACCGGATTCTGTAGACATTTTGAAAGGGATGCAAAATCGAATTATGAAATAGATTGAATTCACTTTATAAATGTTCACTCTTTCGATTTATGTTCTTCAATTCATGGCACTATAGAAAAGGTCAGAAAAACTTTTGTGTTGATATTCACACCATTAAAATTTTTTTGATCGTAGCAAAAAGTAGAGGCGTTTGTTTGTTGTGGGTTTCGGCACGAAAATATCGGACTACTATTACACACACACCTAAACCCAATTCTCGAGCTCGGTAAGGTAAAATGGAGATTGGCAACACACCATTTTACTAATTGCTCAGTAATCAATATTATGTTTTTCGAGATTCGTTCGGTAGGTTTACTGATATTCCGGCAAAGTACATCTTTTTGCAGAGATTTGCCGAAATCTTCTGCTGAACTCATCGGTGATTAACAATTATCCCGAAATCAGCAATTGCGTTTGCCGAAATATTGAAATATGTGTTAGCTTTTGCAGAAATTCGGCTAGACATCTGTCATTTACGTTTCACATTTACACTCGACCATACTCAGTTATTTTCTGACAAAATATTTCGGAGAAAATTTCCGGTGGTCATTACAATAAAAAGGAATTAATCCAAAAGGAAGATGCGAGAATCTACGATCTACTCAGTAAGTGTAGTAACTACAAACTATTGTTGATTATGTATAGAAAACTTCCTTCCTTTCTTCCGGATCTTGCTTTAGCTGTCGGAAAGTCATTAAAGATTATGTCGAAGAACTTCAACGACGTGTCAAACAACATATTCGGCGCTTAGTCCTCGTACAAAAGTAATGCAATGTATATTTTTTTGAATGTTTATACGGAAATAAAATGAAATCTCGATATCCAATTGAATGTTTACAATAAAAAAAAACGTATTCTTTGTTTACTTTCAATTTCTGCAAACTCAGTAATTTGTAAATCTCACTTCGTTATTTTTTCCAAACATTCAGCAACAATTATGCCTAACAGACAGTAAACTTTTTGCTGACAATTTCGTTAATGAATGACGTTTGTCAAATTTTAAACTGACAAGACTCCGCAATTTTATCTTCTGCGAGATGATTACCGAATACTCGGCGGTGCAAACCTCGACAATTAGCCGAGATTCGGGAAAAAAAATGTGCACATATGATATTTTCGGAATGACATCACATGCTTTCTACCAATATTTATAGCTAGGCAAGATTCCGGCAGTTGTCAAAATTTTGCAAGTTAATTATACACACTTAGATTTTTTCCCGAATCTCGGCCAAACAGCCGAGCGCTCGGCAAACATTAAAACAACTGAAATTCTCGGTATTTTGCTCTCACCGAGATTTTCAATTACGAGGAAACTGTAAATTACCGATATATTCGTCGCTTTTGGAAGCAAATTACCGAAATTATCGGTGTTCAAGCATGTGAGCTAATTCTAGGCAAAATTTTAAATATAAAATAAACATTCTAGTTAAAACTAGAATTTTGATTTATTTATTTCAACATTATGTTGGCTGTTGAACTAATAGACTAGGATATGTAAAATATGTCCCATGAAGAAAATATTGCCAAACATATACGTCAGATTCCCGCTACAACGAAAGTAATGGCTGAATAAAACTTTGAATATTTAAATAAATATATCATACCGGAGTCCGATCAATTTCATACAGTAGATTAGCGTTGCGAGGTTCTTTATCCCGTAAAAATGCTCTGTGGGTATTCTTGTCACGAATAATCGTCGAACATTGAACATATTTGTTCTTATGCTGTGAACCATTTCGCGGTTAATTTTAAGTTTTGGTTAAAATCTGACACTCGAATTTGAAGTTGTCAAAAATAACCTTGCTCGAGAGCATGGTTATTTTTGACAGATCGATGGTTATGTTCCGACACTGAAAAAAATCTTGCAATGAAAATTCTATTATTAATATATATATTTAGTTGAAATTATTTCCAGTGGAAAATAAACCCAAGTAACTTTCCATCCGTCAAATTTTGAAATGGGCTGCAGTTTTAGTTAAATTTAACTACTCGACACAAAATAACCACTCAAGTGTCAGATTTGAACATTGTTGATATAACGTATTTAATTTGATTTCATTATAAGTATATTTATCAGAATAGTAGCAAATAATCTACAAAATACTAATTACAAAAAGGGCAGCCCATGTGCTTCGAAAAAGATCTAGAGCTATAAACTTGCCCGCGTGCGTCCTCGTCCTCGTCCTCGGCCCTGAGAATCAGGCGTCATAAAATGACACATCTGCGAAACGGTTGTCCATTGGCTGTATAGCCGCGGCGTAAACTTAGTCGTGCAAGATCGTGAATAATGAAAAACTCGTTTGCATAACTTGATTTCGTCACTCAGTTTGCTCCCCATTTTATGGCCGAAAGGTGCGGTAAAAAACTACGAAGCGGTCGCTGAAAATTCTTACCCTACGTATTCCGTGGAATTTTATTGCAACACAAGGATAATAAATCCTAATTAGATTTCGACAGGAACTGCTCTTTGTGCGGAATGATATCAGTCAAAAAAAAAAACGAAAGAAATCTGTCCGTTCCATACAACCGCGTGGTCAAACGATGAGTTTACAGAAAGGGGTTGATTAAACATTCTTCACTTTTTCCCATTGTTTGCGTACCGCCCGTAGCAGATTGCTCAAGACGTTGAACACATAAACAAACGGAAACCATCGTAGTAGGCCGGTGGGACTCGTTTCAGTACACGCGACTAGGTAAATGAAGAAGTGTTCACTGCGTGGTGAAAGAATAGAAGAAGAAGAAGAAGAAGAATCGCTGCCACTGCCTGCGGTTTTATTCTTTGTTCCCAGAGGTGCCAGGTTATTTTTTCAAAAATCTGTCAAAACTCAAAAATTTATCTGGATTTGTCTGGGTCTACTATATACAAGAAAAATTTTGCCGGGCTTCATTTTCAATGAACAAAAAAAAAAGGTCTCCCACCTATCATAAAGATGGCAAAACCGTAAAGATCTAGCAAGATCTGACAAAATCTAGGAAAATTTGGAAAATCTGGGAAAATCTGGCAAAAGATCTGGTTAGTTTGAGTGTCTGTCGAAACGAGAAATATCTGGCATTTGCCAGACAAATCTGGCAACCTGGCAACGCTGTTTGTTCCTTCCGTTCTACGCACAGTGGGAATTCCGTTGGGGAACGTCCGCACGGAAAGCTAATCTCTTTTGTGTAGTTTATTGAAAGGTATTAGTGATAAACATATAGGTACTATTTAGATATTAAGGATGAGCAACAAAACCAGATGAACCTTATCGAGTTGGTGAGCTGACAGCTGAAGGGCGTGTCAACATGTCATTCTCGATGACGGCACTAGATTTTCTCTGTCACCTGAAGTAATTAGTTGCCATCATATCACGCTAAGCGAAACGTCAAAATCCACGTCCAAAGGACTGCGATCAACGGTTCCGGCGGACCTGTCGGACCAGAGACTTGAATCAAACATGAGTAATGGCCGCTCCGCTAAACATACTACATTTACTGCAGCATATTCATAAATTTACATATTTAATCGTAATTTGCTATGGCGCGACTGCCACTGCCACCCCGCCCTTGCTCCGAAACGTCAGAATGACAGCGTGCTACCGCGAATGGTTGCCAAGAACAGGGAAGGGGGGGATTGAACGAAGTTAGTAGTAACTCGGAGCTCTAGGGTCGTTTCATTCATCGAAGCTTGTCTAAGTTCTGTTTTATTTTGCTTTTTTCAGCAACAATCCGCAAAGGGATCTCATATTAGGGGCACGAAAAAAAGCTTTATTAGTATGTCAACATATGAATTAGTGATGTCGTGAGTGGCACACAAAACTGCGGGAAGAATTCTCCGGAAACGACTGCTTTCTAGGGTTCTAGGCTGATATCACGTTGCATGCACATCGTGCCGACCCGGTTATTACTGCTCTAACTTTACTGGAGCGGATAACGGAACAAGTAGGAACTGAACAGAGAGAGAGAGGGGGGTGGTGATCGTGCTCCTGTTGGCAAAGTTTAATTGTTTTAAATTCATATTGAGATATGGACCGGATTCGGTACAAGGATGGTTTCTCTGTCGTGGGGCGGATTGTGACTGTTTGGGAAATTAGTTGAATTATTTCCGCTATGCAATAACGGTACACAAATTATTTCCGACAACGATTCGTGTCTAGTTTTGGACTAGTTATCCTGTGCGAGTGGGAAACGGCAACTGGAAAGTTGCATTTTAATTTTTGTCTTTGTCGTGTAATAGATTTTATTAGTAGTTCATGTCACAAATGATTAGCTACTTTGTAGTTGCAACTCAAGGTTGAGTGATTTTAAAACATGATATAGTTTTTTGAAATCATATATTTTAATTATATATTAGTTGACGTTATTTTAGCTTAACACGCTATTTCAGCCAAAGACACCATTTTAGCTTTTTTTCTTCTTTCTATATAAAGGTAACGTCTAATTTTCACACTATTTTTGAAAGAGAAAAAACAACAACAAACCGTTCCAGCAAACTGAACGAATATTTCGTGCAGTATATCGTTCAACAAGCGCTCAACGACCAACAAAATAGAACGGCCTGCTGAGAGGGATTAGTCAAAGACGCAGTTTTCGCTAAAGAGCTATTTCAGCCAAAGATGCCATTCTAGTCAAAGGCGATATTTCATCTAAAAACGCCATTTTCCCAAAGATGCTATTTTAGTCATAGACGTTATTTTTGATAAAAACGCTATTTCTTCCGATGGTCATTTTTGGCCTAAGGTAATTTTTAGGCAAAGGCCATTTTAGCCGAAGGCCATTCGAGCTGGTCATTTTTCTGGTCGAAGATCATTTTCTGGCCAAAGTGTGTTTTTGGCCGAAAGCCATCATTTTTGCCAAAAGTAATTTTTTGCCGAAAACCGTTACTAGTCGAGAGGAATTTAGTTAAAGACACCATTTAAGTCGAAGGCTACTTCAAATGGAGGCCATTTTTAGATGGAGGCACTATTTCAACCAAAGACGCTTTTTTATCTAAAGGCGCTATATTCGTTTTTTTTTCGAAGTTCATTTTCGTCAGTTTTTAGCCGAAGGTAATTGTTGGTCGAAGACAAGCTAATTTTTGACCGAAGGAAAGTTTTGGACGAAGACAACTGTTGACCAAAAGCTATTCGAAGGCTAAAGTCAATTTTTGGTCGATGGCCATTTTAAAAAGCAATTTCTTGGCCAAAAGCAGTTTTCTGTCGAAGGCAAATTTTTCATCGGAGGCAATGTTTAACCGAAGGTCAGTAGTAGTTTTTAGCCTAAGGTAATTTTGTTTAAAGGCAATTTCGAGTCAATGACCACTTTTAGCTGAAAACATTTTTTTTGCAATTATTTTGCCGAAGCATGTTTTTAACTGAAGGCAGTTTTTGGTCAAAGACAAATTTAGACCGTAAGCAACTGTTTGGTAAATTTTGACCGAAGGGAATGTTTCGGCTATAAAATTTTTCTGGTCGTGAATTATATTTAAGCGATAGAAAAATTTTATGTCGACAATTTTCGACCGATGTCAAATTTTGGCTGAAGGTCATTTCTGGTCGAAGACAATTTTAGGCCAAGGACAATTTTTTGATCGGAAGAAATTTTTATGCCGAAGGCAATTTTTTGTCTAAAGCAATTCTTGACAGAAGGCAATTTTTTGGCCGATGGCAGTTTATGACTGAAGGCAATTTTTAAAAGTAGTTTAGTGTAAGGTAATTTTTGGTCAAGAGTGATTTTTGACCGAAGGCAATTTTTCGGCCAAAAGCATTTTTCTGTAGAAGGCAAATTTTTTATCGGAGGCAATTTTTGACCGTAGGCAGCTTTTGGTCAACGACCATTTTCAGCCGAAAGTTTTATATCGAAGGCAATTTTTGGCCGAAGACAAATTTAGTCCGAAAGCAATTGTTTGGAAATTTTTGACTCAAGGGAATTGTACGGCTAAAAGAATTTGTTTTGGCCGTGCGTAGTTTTTGCCAGAAGGGAATTTATATGCCAAAGGCAATTTTTCAGTCGAAGATGATTCTTGGCAGAAGGCAAACTTCGACCGAAGGCAATTTTTTAGTCGAAGGCAATTCTTTTTTTTTTTTTTTTTTTTTTTTGTTTCAATTATAGAGGTTTTAACACCTTAAGGTCATTCACCTCTTCGGACCAGAAAATCTTTCTGATCCTATGTGCGGGGTTGGGAATCGAACCCAGGTGGGCTGCGTGAAGAAGGCAATTCTTGACAAAATGCAATTTTTTAGTCGAAGGAAAGTTCTTGAAACTTTTGTCGTGAATACGACTTACTTTACTATGGGGCGCCTTTTCAAAATTTACCCTCTGAGAGAGTGATAAGTTTTTGATCGTGAATATCTCCTGTTATATCTAACGAATCAACATAATTCTTGCTACATGCCATCGGAAATATGATCACAATTTTATGATAAAACTTTCAGTTGTGTGACATATTCTTAAATAGTTCACAATGAAACTTTTCTGAAATGTTTGGTATAAACGAGTATCAAAGAGGATAATTCATATGGCGCGTTTGCCTTTCTCGTATTTTGAAAGCTCATAGCTCAGTGATCTGTAGAAGGATTTATATAATCTAACTACCAATAGAATCGAAAATCTTCAACTTGAACGTGTATCACAACAATATTGAAGTTTTTCAATAGTACACTATTGAAAAACCTGTTTGATTTAACCCATGACAGCACCAGCCAATCAGAACGCGAGATGTCTGTATCTATACAAGAGCATCCATATAAAAGTTGAATGGTTCACTTTTCCTATCATTTGCTGAGCAACTCTTCCCGAAACAAGACACACGATAGCAACATCGAGGACCTGTCGTCTCATTGTTTCCCGATATGAATGCACGAGACACCGTCAGCACAATGACACCGAAAAAGGCAGCCAAAAAGTCCAGCAAGGCCCATTGCCGAAACAAGACACACACGAGAACCATCTCAGATCTCAATATTTCCTATCAAAAGATTCATCAAGATGGGAGTTAAAATAATTTGCACCGTCACTAACACATTGAATTACGAACGGCAATGCGAAAGCGAAAGTGATGATTTTGAACACATCTTTATACTAGTTTACAAATATGCCGTGCGAAACAGATTTGCCACAGATCAATATGTATTTTTGTCGCGATTACTTTAGTATGCGGCCGAAAACAAAAATTGTTAGAACAAATGTTTCCACTTGATTTGCGCATTCTACTTTCCAGGCGTATCAGAACTTGCTAAACTTAAAGCAATTCTAAATATTTCTTTATCACAGTGATGTGGTCATCCTGAAAAGGACGGGGTTTTCAACGGATGGCCAGCTGCAGATGGCGAGGGATGATTTTCGTTTTCGTTGTCATGGGCAGCGTTACCGGTCAACTCCAACACTTCGGCAACCAAGTACTCCATCACTGCCGCCAGATAGACCGATGCACCAGCACTGACACGCTCGGCGTAGTTCCCCTTCCGAGGCAAACGATGGATTCTGCCGCCAACTGGGCACTTCAGACCAGCACGGTTTGAGCGGGACTTTACCTTGCCCTTAATTGTTCCTCCACAACATGCTGTTAGCAGCTCGATGACCCATTCAGTATTACTGGCTGCCGCTCTGCTAACTCTCTCTTTTATATCGTTTCACTGTTTCCCGTTCTGCGTATAGGAAAGGAATTCTAACAAAGGGGACGTCCTACCGTGCTACCACTAGCACGTATAAAAGGAAATGTGATGTGAGAAATAGCGTCATTTAAGTTAAAGCAGCTACTCTGTACGTACGAGACACCGTCAGAACGATGGCTCCGAAAACAGGTAGAAAAACAGATTTGTACCGTCACTAACACATTCAATTACGAACGGCAATGCGAAAGCGAAAGTGATGATGTTGAACACATCTTTATACTAGTATGGGGTCGTGTGAAAATATGCCATGCGAAACAGGGTTGCCATATATACAGGTTAATCTGTATTATTATTATTACTATCATTATTATTATTAGAATCACTCTTGCATACCGAAGATCGTAGATACATTTCAGACCAGGCCATTGCAATTGTCTCGTACTGAAATTTCGAGAAGAATCAGATATCTTCGAACTTCATAGCTTCAATAAAAATAAACTACAAATTTGTCGTACCTAGCTTCCTATATTAGCAAATTAAAAAGGAATTGTTTCAAGTTTGGAATATATAGTTGTAGAATAGTAGCTGTTTAATGTAACTAATCTGTACTTTAATGTAGGTGTATCGCTTCAAATTCTATTAGTGAAAAAGAGGAAAGCTTGCACAATTCATACAATCAATCAACTAACTGATATTCGGAAAAGTGATGGGAGCGTGTCAGTTTTTTCGTATTCACGACATCCAGTTATGTCTCTGACATTACTCACCCGCCTTTTTTATGCTCAGACCACAGCATGCTGTGCGTTTGGCTGTCAGCTTTCGTTTGTTTACTTGTTTGTGCGGTTGAAATTCTGCATTTTCAAAATGTTGCGTATTGAAAAGGAGGTGGAAATTAAGGTTCTGGACACATGGCTAAGTGAGAAGGGACACAAGACACATGACTATGCGAAAATTGGCGAAGCGGTTTGGAATTCATCATGCTAGTGTTAAAACCATCATCAATAAGTTTGGGGAACACTATTCTTTGGATGAGCTAGCAGGAAAAGGCAGAAAACTCGGTTCTTCCAACCCGAAACTGGACCAGAAAGTGGTATCTCTAAACGTGAAGAACTGGTAGTGGTATCCCTAAACGTGAACGATGCAGCGTATCAAGAGGCGAAATCACCTGAAGACCTACGAGAAGCAGACAATCTCGAAACAAATTGTAGAACAGAAGCGAGCAGCAACAAGGGTCGGAAGTTGTATTCGCGTCTTTTGCGATGCGGACAGGTCAGTTCAAGTGGAGAAATTCGGTCGAAAGGTATGGCAAGCAATATGTTCCTGTGGTTTGCAGTCAAACATTTTTTACACTACCGGAACTATAAATGCAGAAATCTATCGATCTGAGTGTCTCCAGAAGAAATGGCTGCCTTTATATAAGAAGCATAGTACACCTCCACTGTTTTGGCCGGATTTAGCGTCGGCTCACTATACCAAAACCACTCTCAATTGGTTTACGGAAAAGGGTATAAATTTCGTTGAGAAAAATATCAATCCACCAAATTGCCCTCAGCTTCGACCTATCGAACGTTACCGGGCAATCGTGAAGAGAATGGAAACGTGCAGGAGCTCAAAAAATGTGGGCTCAAGCGTCCAAAAAATGCGATGCAACATTTGTCTGGAACTTGATGAAGAGCGATTGAACAAAAGTTTGAAAATTCGTGAAGGAATAACTTAAACAGACGAGTTTTGCATAAAGCAGTTCAATTTGATCTGCTATGCACTGATGAGTCAAAGACGAAACGTAAACATATCAAAATCGGTTATGTGCCCTAGCACAAAATTTGGCTAACCCCTGAATGAACTTAAACAGGTTTTTATTATGCTAAAGTTTAACCTCGTACAATAAAGGATCAATTTTTAGTTTGAATAAAATATCGTTTTTTATCATAATTTGAAAGAAAAATTTGTGGATAATTTATTTTAGATACACTCCTTATTTTGTATTCTAACACGACAAAGAATTCCAACCAACAAAAAATGCATTTGTTTCAGTTTCTCTTTGTTTACTTTCTCTTTGGATTATTGTGACTCAATTATAAAGATTTTTTTTAATTTAACAATTCTGTTTGAAAGTCGAAGGTTCCGGGTACCATTTTATACAAAGAGTTGAGTGATAAACGTGACAACCGCTTGGTTAGAAAAGAAAGTAAACAATGAGAAACGGTCACTTATGTCGTTTTCGCTTCATACCGAACATAACCCAGTTTCCACCCTAACTGCTGTCAAACCGTTTGTTTAAAGCTAGTTTTAACGTTGTTGAACTGAAAATCGAGTCAGTTTCGAACCTGGTTGTTATATCAGGTTCGCTCAAACCCCCGTAGGTGCAAAATCAACACAGTTTCGTGAAGTGTTTCTTTGATTAAACTACCATGGGTCAATTTCAGTTTTCTCAAGCGAAAACGACATTAGTTACTCTTACGGCCTTTTGGAAAATCAACTGAGATTTGTGGATTGTCGTAATAGTACAGATACAAAACGAACGATCTAGTAAACATTGCTTGCAAGGGTCAATGAACTAGATAAAAACCTTTTCGTGGCTGATTGTCATGAATCTCCCTGGTGGAAACTTCAAACAAAGCTCATGATGTGGAAAAGCACCGACTAATATGCCTTCAGCATATGGAGGAAAACCCTATTCTACTTCTCCATCTTTTTCATCAGTTGCACTTCTAAGCTGACTGACAGTCGCAAACTGTCACGTGTCACGTGGTACTCGTAGTGTCTACGTGAGTGTTTTAAGATGCTTAGATGCTAGCTATTGTGTCTCAAAGTAGAATCCCTATTTTCGAAATCATCAATTACTTCTAGCCTTTTGAAATCCAGCTTAATGAAAAAGCTGTTGTTTACTGAGCGGGCAGAACCGTCACCGTCGCAGCAGTTTTCTACGTCCGCTGTCAAAGTTCGGTACCCGTTTTAGAAAACGCTTACTCCTTGACTGCCGAGGGAGTGCACACACACATACAAGAATCAAAGCACAACCGCAAACAGTCAGTGTCAGCGAAAATCACGAAACCGTTTTCGAATGGATCGTTAGGCAAACACGCCTTGAGGTTGATGATTTCAAGAAATGTAAACACATTCGAAGGGATGGCTAATTGGATTCCATTCTGCCAGCATGCCCAGCCCTGGAGGACTGGGCCCGGAAGGAAGGAAGATGCGTTTGTGAACGTACAAATCCATCCAAGCTTCTGGCGCTGGAAGCAATTACAGTGTTGTTGAGAATAAAAGGAAAATAACGAGAAGGGAAAATTCCTGTAGTGACAAAATGAAAAATTCACTCATGCAAAACCAAGCCGTATTACCACTGTCCTGGTGCACGGAACCACCCGCGATCCCATTTCAACCAGAATATTAGTTGATTTTCTGAATTCGATTGGTTAAAATTTGGTACAACTAATCGATTGTTGTTTTAACTAAACTGTCATTTTTGTTTTTCGATTAGCAGAAACGATGATTGAAACAACTAATTCAACTGTTTGAAAAAAAAAAATGCTGTCAATTAGTGAGGACACATACCTTTCAATTTCAACAAATATTTCAGTTGAAATAACTGCTGTTGTTATTGAAACAAAATTCTGTTAGTTGAAAAATAAATCGGTTTTTTTTTTGTTTGTTTGTTTTGAGATCAGTAAAGATCTAAATTCTAAAAAAATACTTCTGATTCGATCGGAAATGATTGATGTAGAAAAACGTTTTTAATCAGCAAAAGTGCCCGGAGGGGCGAGTAAATTAGCGAAATTATTAAATTTACCTAAAATGATGCCTTCAAACGGTTGAACTAAAGTTGTGCACTGATAATTTTAGTCAATTTATATGAGCTTGGGTGCATCAACCGCTGGGAATTGGAATTTTGCGACGGCAATTCAAATGCGGCATTCAATCGCAGCGCGTTCTATGCGTTTGAAACCCTTCGCTCCTGTTACTTTTATAAATTAAATTCATGTCAAAAAGCGTTTTATTGCTAATGCATGAACATCATCATCGGTATCAAACAGCTGGAAGTAAAACAGTCTGCTGGAAGTAAATCAATGATCGAATTTGAAGCATAAAATTTTTGTGCACACCTGAAAGATTACGAGATGATCTTTCATTAAAATTTTCTAATTTGTCACCAAATCTTTTTCATCTCAAACAAAGTTAACTTTATCACAACACCGCTGTTAGATAAACACTTGTTATCATAAAATTCTCAAATCGAATGAACACAATTTCACCAAACGCTTTAACCATCTATGTTGTTTTCATTGACATTTTGAAGCGACGCGAACAGATTTCAACTAAAAAAATTGTTGATTTTGCATTGCGATTATTGTTTTTCTTTCAACTGTCTCTGGCATTTGACAGCATTCAAAACAACATATTTTTCAACTACTTGAATATATGCAAATCAAAAACCATATTGGTTGGATCAAAGATAAATTAGTCAACTATCGCAAAAATCAAAACCTGCGATATCGCAATTTTATGATCGAAGGGTTCTCCGTGTGTAGAAAATTTGCTTACTGTTTTGACGAAGTGCAGTGACAGCGAAGATCGTTCCGGACTGATAACAACATAGGCATTGCACCTGGCCTACTGAGTCCTTACACAGTCTAGTTACCGAGACCACGACCCGCACCAGATTGATTGTATAGAACAAGCAAGAAAAATCGAAACTCGATTATACACGGTGTGGGATTAAAACCATAGAGAAATTTTATTTGTTTTGATTTAAATATTGCGTTTCGGGTTGTGGCTTCAAAATGATGATTACACACTTAGAATAGATCGGAAACACGTAAATTTGTTTATTACTCAGTAATCAATACGCAAGCTTCTGTATCTTGATAAATACATTTTCTGATACTTCGGCTCCCTATTTCATCTCATTTGTACACGATACCTCAAAAACCAGATTAAGCCACTAAAATCACTAGAATTATTTCATATTTCTGCTAAATTCGTCATTGGGAATTGATTCACGTTTGTTCTTCTTCTTCTTCACTTCTGGTGGCGTCACCTCACTTGAGATGACGCCGATTGATGGCACAGCGATTTAGCTATATTGCCAGTTAGCTTTCGTTTATAGTCCAATGGACTTTCTTTTCACTGGACTACAAGTGAAACCCTCGCTATGTGACAACGTGGAGTCACCGAAGTACGGATGAAAATCCTTTCTTTCTCGCGAAATACTCGAACTTTCACCGCACTAACATGATACGACGTGTTCACTCGTTGAGGGTTTCACCGGAAGTGCATTCACGTTTGTTGGAAATCATACTGGTATTCAAAAACCCTCTAAAAACACTTCTGCTTTGTTCACTTTTGACTTTTTGCAAGCGTGCTTCTCACATGCCAAAAAATCAGTTGTAAAAATCGCAGAATACATTTTGTATAAACTCACCGACGAACAAAAACTGACCTATCTGAAAATGTTCAAAGCGCGTAGGGTGGTTAAAATCAGAGAAAAAACAAGCTAAATTTTTAGCTCTTTCAATTTAATGTTTAATCAACCAGCCGATATTAAGACAATCATTTGTCGCTACAATCAACTATTTGGAAAGTGGAAAAAACTATTGTTGTTCATATTGACCACTAGGGTGGAACAAAATATTAATTTCAGCTCCACCAAACTCTTCGTGTTCCTTTTGGGTTCCGTAAGAACTAAGCAAAATTTTAGCTAGATCAGTGAAACTATATTTTCGCGCCCGATGTTTAAAATTTGTATGGGATTTAGTATGGGAAAACTGACTTTTTACAAAAAAAAAAAAACGGCCTGGGTACCCTACAGATTCGAAAAATCCTTGCATGTATCACTTTCGTAGGAAATTAAACGCGGAAGAAAACCTACGAGGACCGCACAACAATCCAGCATTTGTAGAAAAAGTTATTGAAGGAAAACCAAAACAAGGGCCGAACAACAGCTCATTCCACTGCTGCTAGTAGTCGTACTATGATTTTGCTTTCTTGTATTATGCTATAACGGTTGATCTGAGTTGTTTGATGTCTTCACACAAGTTACTCAATTTAGTATAAAAATTTTTTTAAAGTGATAAACCATGTTCCAAAACTCACTGTAAATAGACAAAATAGTCTTACTTTTTAATTTGAAGAAATAGGTTTTTTGTGTCTTCGACAATATTTTAGATACAAACTGTGCCTCCTGCTTTGTCAAATTCACAAACCAATCCAGGAACGAGCACAAGAAAAGACAATAATCCAGTGGGCTCCGTTTCACAGCCACCATCAGGATTACTGAAGTTTCCGGAAATTGTAGAATGGATTTTCACAGCATTCAATATTTCTAAACCCCTAAAGACTATCATAACGGCATTCCTTCCAATACCTAGAACTTTTTTGAAACAGTTATCAGCTCAATGGCCAGTTCTCTCAGGTTTTGTATCATTTGATGGATAATTTATCATCCGCCGCAAATGATTCAATCACTGTCCTGCAGTGGAATTGTCGAAGCATCATGCCAAAACTTGATTCATTCAAAGTTTTGTTGCATAGTCAAAAATGTGATGTATTTGCTTTGTGCGAAACATGGCTTACATCAAACATATCCTTAAATTTTAATAACTTTAACATTATACGTATCGATAGAGACTCTCCGTATGGTGGAGTGCTTTTAGGAATTAAGAAATCTTATTCCTTTTATAGATTAAACATTCCTTCGACTTCTAGTATAGAAGTTGTTGCTTGTCAAATAAACATTAAAGGAAAGGACATTTGCATTGCTTCGGTATATATTCCTTCAAGAGCTCAAGTTGGACGAAGACAGCTTAATGAAATGGTCAAAGCCCTCCCTGCGCATTCCACGATTGATTCTGGGATATTTCAATTCGCACGGAATGATGCGGGGTTCCGTTTACAATGATAGCAGATCATCTCTAATATATAATATTTGCGACAATTTTAGCATGACGGTACTAAATATGGATAGCATGACACGGATCCCAAGACCTCCTGCACGCCCAAGTGCATTAGATTTATCTCTTTGCTCGACTTCAATTCGACTAGATTGCACCTGGAAAGTATTTCCTGATTTACACGGTAGCGATCATTTACCAATCATCATCTCAATTAGCTGTAACAAATGTATTGCTAATTCAGTTAACATTCCATATGATTCGACAAAAAATATTGACTGGATTAAATTCCAAAGTAATGTGTCAAGTATCTTAATTTCCATGGAAGAGCTCCCCCCACTTGAAGAATATGACTTCCTCGTTTGTTCGATACTGGAGGTCGCTGAAGAAGCACAAACCAAACAATTTCTTGGTCCATCGTCTAACAGAAGACCTCCAAATCCTTGGTGGGACAAAGAGTGTTCAGATGCTAAACACGCGAAACAAAATGCTTTCAAGACGTTTTTAAAACGAGGAGGAGGAACTCCTCAGAATTTTGAAAAATTCTTGGTTTTAGAAACCAAGTACAAGAACATACTTCGGGTCAAGAAATGCAGCTATTGGAGACATTTCGTGAAAGGTTTGTTAAGTGAAACCTCAATGAGCACTCTTTGGAATACGGCCAGACGAATGAGGAATCGTAACGTAAGAAATGAGAGTGAGGAGTACTCGAATCGATGGATATTTGATTTTGCGAGGAAAGTTTGTCCAGATTCTGTTCCTAAGCAGAGCATTATACGAGAATCTCCTCCAAATAATGGTTTTATTAATAACCCATGTTCAATGATGGAATTTTCTATAGCACTCTTGTCTTGTAACAATAACGCTCCTGGGTTGGACAGAATTAAATTCAATTTGGTGAAGATTCTGCCCGACCTCGCAAAAAGACGTTTGTTGGAATTGTTCAACAAGTTTCTTGAGCAAAATATTGTTCCACCTGACTGGAGACAAGTGAAAGTTATCGCCATTCAAAAGCCGGGGAAACCAGCTTCCAATCACAACTCATATAGACCCATTGCAATGTTGTCCTGCATCAGAAAATTGTTCGAAAAAATTATTCTTCGACGTCTCGACACTTGGGTCGAGACGAAAGGTTTGTTGTCAGATATTCAATTTGGCTTCCGAAGAAATAAAGGGACGAATGATTGCCTTGCATTGCTTTCGTCTGACATCCAACAGGTTTTGACTTTCGAATACCTCGGGGTGTGGTTTGATTCCAAATGCACGTGGGGAGGACACATAAGGTTTCTGATAACAAAATGCCAACAAAGAGTAAATTTTCTTCGAACAATAACAGAGTCTTGGTGGGGTGCTCATCCGCAAGATCTAATAAAATTGTATCAGACAACGACACTTTCAGTGATGGAATATGAATGCGTTTGCTTTCGCTCCGCTGCAAATTCTCATATTATCAAACTGGAGCGAATTCAGTATCGTTGTTTGCGAATTGCTTTAGGCTGCATGCATTCGACACATACAATGAGTCTTGAAGTTCTGGCGGGAGTTCTTCCATTGAAGGATCGTTTTTGGGAGCTTTCATCGCGACTGATAATAAGATGTGAGATCCCCTGGTTATCAATAACTTCGAAAGGCTAGTTGAGCTTCAATCTCAAACAAGATTCATGACAGTATATTTTAACCATATGTCACAGGAAATCAACCCTTCAAGATATATTCCTATCCGTGTCAGGCTCCTAAATGTCCCTGACTCAACTTTATTTTTCGACACATCCATGCAGCGCGAAGTGCGTGGAATCCCGGATCACCTACGCTCTATGGAAATCCCAAAAATATTTTCAAGTAAGTTCAGGCATATTGACTCTGAGAAAATGTTTTACACGGACGGATCGCGAATTGAATCATCCAAGCTTCAAGAACCTGCATCTGTTTATATAGCAGAGTCAGCAACAGTTCATTATAGCTTGAATGTAATCGTCACATTAACTCCAAACCATTATTTCCTCTTCACATATAGTCTGAGTGCAATTGAAGCCATTCGCTCAAACGCTGCTGGCAAAAATGAACCGTTTTTCTTGGGCCTTTTGAGGGTTAGTTCTGACTCCTACTGCGTCCATTAGTTCATCCAATAGCAAAATCTTAATAAAAATGATGTGCTGATACAAACAAACTCAAAATAGGTTACGAAATCAACAACAAAATGTATAAAAATTTCAGCTTATCTTATAATTTATAGCAGTTAATCGCTTGGTTCAAATAATGTTCTTAAGTAAATTTAATAATAAATAACGAAATAGCTAATATGATATTTAAAAAATAAGAGGAATATGTTTTATTAAACTCAAATCGCTGTGACTATATTAGTATTATATTAGGTTAAGAATTCTATGTAAAAGTGATGATACGGTGAAGAAAAACTTATGTAAATTGCCTTAAGAAATAAACGTATTTATGGGAAACTAATGAGTTGATAATAGGTATATACAACCAATATCAAAATAACTGTTACGATTACCGTTCGGTTCAGATAATCTAAAAATATTTTATTTTTTGTTTGATAACATATGAATTTTATTATGAAAACATACAGTTCATAAACGACGAGCAAATAAAATACAAATCAATTATTCACCAACCGTGTTCTTGGTTAAGCTGGATTCAGATTTTCATCACTACCGGCATAACTAATCGTAGAAGCTTCACGAACCAAGCGTCTTCAATCAGCGCTGGAATCACTAGCACCGTCTGCATTTTCTATTAGTATCCAACAGCACTATTAGTATCCAACAAAAGACTAGCTTTATTTTTATACTCTATCTGCATTAGACAGTTGTCGCAAGCAGTGGCTCGATTTTCCAAACACTCCTGGTGGGTAAAATGTTCCGCAAAGTAGTCCAGCTGTTGAGTTCGACGACAATCCGCCTCGTTTTCACAGTAATTTACCATTCGGAAAATGTTCAGAAGAGCCTGTGTAGCTTCATACGGTATGGAATTATCTAAAAGACAAACGATGATATTTGAATTGTTTCTAAATTAGAGAACCGATTAGTTCACTTAAAATCCATCGTTTTTATTAAAGAAGCATACCCGAGTGGTTATAAAACAGTATGAAGGTCGTAATATTACTTTTTCGTCCTGCTCTTCCGACTTCGCTTGTGAATTCTTAGCCGTCTGTTAACAGACAAATCAAAATAATAATAATAATAAACAGTAACTATGGTGAACATTCAGTAATAGCCGTTCAACCGAGAAGGTTGTGTATAGAAGCGTACAGTTTAATAACGCTGGTTGGTTTACACGCGTTAAATACGACAACGGTTGAACTACAGGTAGAAACCTGTTGGCAGCAGCCGTTAAAACGTATAGTCGTGCTGCATAAGAGAGCCCTAGTGCTGGGCCAAGCTGGTGAAGGAAACAACAAAGGGCGTTTCCCAAACTCTACCCAGGCCGCAATATACAGCCACAAGTGCTGAGCAGGAGAGTGCAAAGGCACATCGAAGAGGAAGAGTGCAAAGGCACATAGAAGCAGGAGAGTGCAAAGGCACACCGGTGCGAAGGCACTTCGGTGCAGAAGCATATCGGTGCGGAGCACAAGGAAGAAGGAGACAAGACAACTCGGTCTTTCCACTGCCATACAACACGCAGGTATACACCGGTGACCTGCGCTGGTTACAGCTGGCGAAGACGAAAGCAAATCGGAATTCGAGTGGTGCTGGATGTCAGGTAGCAGTAGCATCACATCATATTCTATCGCTACAGTGAGCTTCAGCATTGTATCAACGTCCAGATACATCCAACAAGAACATCTAGAGCAACGAGGATCTACACGGCAGTGCAACGGAGATAGACAACAATTTCAAGGTAGAAGTTTTTTCTTTTCCTTTTGATTGAGTACTGTGTAGTGTTGGTTTCAAATTTTATTTTAAAGTTTAGTTAAAAATTTTAATGTAATGGATGAATCCATGGACGTAAATCCTAGCATGAATCCGATACCCCCACGAACGAAAAAATATCAGGAGAGCTCTTCTGGGCCTTGGATAGTCTTTTTTAGACGTATATCAAAGCCATTAAACATTTTTCAAATTAATAAAGGTTTGACATCACGATACTCTTCAATCAAAGATATCATAAAAGTAAATAACGATAAAATTCGTGTTGTGGTAAATAATTTGAAACACGCGAATGATATTGTCTCTTCGGAACATTTCATTAAAGAGTATAAAGTTTACATACCCTCCAAAGATGTCGAAATTGACGGTGTTGTTACCGAAGCGAGTCTTTCGGTAGATGATTTACTCAAGCATGGTGTTGGTCGTTTCAAGAACTCTATGCTTGAGGGTATGAAAATACTGGAGTGCAAACAACTGTACTCAGTAGTTCATGAAGAGGAAAAAAAAGTTTATCGCCCATCAGACTCGTTTCGAGTGACATTTGCCGGGTCTGCGTTGCCGTCCCATGTCTATGTCGATAAAATTCGCCTCCCTGTTCGGCTTTTTGTTCCAAATGTAATGAATTGTACGAACTGCAAAAAATTCGGCCACACAGCTACTTACTGTAGTAATAAACCAAAATGTATTAAGTGTGAAGGGCCTCATAAAGATAATGATTGCAACAAGGAAATTGAAAAATGTATTTATTGTGGAGAAAGTCCTCATGAGGATATTTCAGTATGCACTGCATTTAAAGTACACAAAGACAAAATTAAGCTTTCTTTAAAAGCACGGTCTAAGCGCACATATGCAGAAATGCTTAAAACGGTCATTGATGTCCCCCCTTTGGAAACCGAAAACGGGTTTTCAAATCTAGAGGAACCAGAGGACTCTGACTCTGACGAAAATAGTGAAGGTAATTCGTTTATCACTACCCAAGGGTCAGTTAAGAGAAAGAAGTCTTCCTCCAAATTACCAAAAAAGACACCTAAAATTTCATCTTCAAAAAAAGATCCCCGTGTTAAACAAAAAAAGTCAAAACCAAAGACTGTGCCTCCTGGTTTGTCAAATTCACAAACCAATCCAGGATCTAGTACAGAAAAAGATAATAATCCAGTGGGCTCCATTTCACAGCCACCAACAGGATTACTGAAGTTTTCGGAAATTGTTGAATGGATTTTCTCAGCATTCAATATATCTGAACCCTTAAAGACCCTCATAATGGCATTCCTTCCAATAGCTAGAACCTTTTTGAAGCAGTTATCAGCTCAATGGCCAATTGTCTCAGGTTTTGTATCTTTTGATGGATAATTTATCACCCGTCGCAAATGATACAATCACTGTCCTGCAGTGGAATTGTCGAAGTATCATGCCAAAACTTGATTCATTTAAAATTTTATTGCATAGCCAAAAATGTGATGTATTTGCTTTATGCGAAACATGGCTTACTTCAAACATAGCTTTAAATTTTAATGATTTTAACATTATACGTCTCGATAGAGACTCTCCGTATGGTGGAGTGCTTTTGGGAATTAAGAAATGCTATTCCTTTTATAGATTAAACATCCCTTCAACTTCTAGTATAGAAGTTGTTGCTTGCCAAATAAACATTAAAGGCAAAGATATTTGCATAGCTTCGGTTTATATTCCTCCAAAAGCACAAGTTGGACAGCAACAGCTTAATGAAATGGTTGAAGCCCTTCCTGCACCACGATTGATTCTGGGGGATTTAAATTCGCACGGTATTATGTGGGGTTCCGTTTACAATGATAGCAGATCATCTTTAATACAAAACATTTGTGACAATTTTAGCATGACGGTATTAAATATGGGTAGCATGACACGGATCCCAAGACCTCCTGCACGCCCAAGTGCATTAGATCTATCTCTTTGCTCAACATCAATTCGACTAGATTGCACCTGGAAAATACTGCCTGATTTACACGGTAGCGATCATTTACCAATCATCATCTCAATTAGCAGTAGCAATTGCATTGCTACTTCCGCTAGTATTCCATATGATTTGACAAAAAATATCGACTGGATTAAATACCAAAGTAGTATCTCTAGTATTTTGAATTCAATGGAAGAGCTCCCTCCACTTGAAGAATATGACTTCCTCATTTGTTCGATTCTGGAGGCAGCAGAACAATCCCAAACTAAACGCTTTCCTGGGCCAACGACTAACAGAAGGCCTCCCAACCCCTGGTGGGACAAAGAGAGCTCAGAGGCTAAACTCGCAAAACAAAATGCTTGCAAGACGTTTCTAAAACGGGGAGGAGGAACTCCTCAGAATTTTGAAAAACTTATGGTTTTAGAAACCAAGTACAAGAGCATACTTCGAGCCAAAAAATGTAGCTATTGGAGACATTTTGTCGAAGGTTTGTCAAGAGATACCTCAATGAGCACTCTTTGGAACACGGCCAGACGAATGAGGAATCGTAACGTGGGCAATGAGAGTGATGAATACTCGAACCGATGGATATTTGACTTTGCTAGGAAAGTTTGCCCAGATTCTGTTCCTACGCAGAGCATTATACGGGAATCTCCTCCAAATAATGGTTTTATTAATAACCCATTTTCAATGATGGAATTTTCTATAGCACTCTTGTCTTGTAACAATAACGCTCCAGGGTTGGACAGAATTAAATTCAACTTGGTGAAGAATCTGCCCAACCTCGCAAAAAGACGTTTGTTGGAATTGTTCAACAAGTTTCTTGAGCAAAATATTGTTCCACCTGACTGGAGACAAGTGAAAGTTATCGCCATTCAAAAACCGGGGAAACCAGCTTCCAATCACAACTCATATAGACCCATTGCGATGTTGTCCTGCATCAGAAAATTGTTCGAAAAAATTATTCTACGACGTCTCGACACTTGGGTCGAGACGAACGGTTTGTTGTCAGATACTCAGTTTGGCTTCCGTAGAAATAAAGGGACGAATGATTGCCTTGCATTACTTTCGTCTGACATCCAAATTGCCTTCGCTCAAAAGCA
This sequence comes from Malaya genurostris, assembly GCF_030247185.1. Lineage (NCBI taxonomy): Eukaryota > Metazoa > Arthropoda > Insecta > Diptera > Culicidae > Malaya > Malaya genurostris. Next base: position 288,785,464 of record NC_080572.1, read on the forward strand.
ACAAATGGCATCTGTATTTTTAGACATTAAAGGAGCATTTGATTCAGTTTCCATTGATGTTCTTTCAGACAAGCTTCACCAAAATGGACTCCCAGCGGTTATAAATAATTATTTGCACAACCTTTTGTCAGAGAAACACATGCATTTTTCACATGGCGATTTGGCAACACTCAGAAATAGTTACATGGGTCTCCCGCAAGGCTCATGCCTCAGTCCGCTCCTCTATAATTTTTACGTAAATGACATTGACAGCTGTCTAGTAACCCCATGTACACTAAGACAATTGGCAGATGATGGCGTGGTTTCAGTTACTGGACCCAAAGCTATTGATCTGCATAAACCATTGCAAGATACCTTAGATAACTTGTCCGATTGGGCTGTTCATCTTGGTATCGAATTCTCTGCGGAGAAAACAGAGTTAGTCGTCTTTTCAAGAAAGCATGATCCCGCGCAGCTTCAGCTCCATATGATGGGAAGAATGATCCAACAGGTTTTAACTTTTAAATACCTCGGGGTGTGGTTCGATTCCAAATGCACGTGGGGAGGACACATTAGGTTTCTGATAACAAAATGCCAACAAAGAGTAAATTTTCTTCGAACAATAACAGGATCTTGGTGGGGTGCTCATCCGGAAGATCTAATAAAATTGTATCAGACAACGATACTTTCAGTGATGGAATATGGATGCGTTTGCTTTCGTTCCGCTGCAAACTCTCATATTATCAACCTGGAGCGAATTCAGTATCGTATTTTGCGAATTGCTTTAGGGTGCATGCATTCGACACATACAATGAGTCTTGAAGTTCTGGCGGGAGTTCTTCCATTAAAAGATCGATTTTGGGAGCTTTCATCACGCCTGCTAATAAGATGTGAGGTGCTGAATCCCATGGTAATTAATAATTTCGAACGACTAGTCGAGCTTCGATCTCAAACAAAATTCATGACAGTATATTTTAACCATATGTCACAGGAAATCAACCCTTCAAGATATATTCCTATCCGTGTCAGCCTCCTAAATGTCCCTGACTCAACTTTATTTTTCGATACATCCATGCAGCGCGAAGTGCGTGGAATCCCGGATCATCTACGTTCGACGGAAATCCCAAAAATATTTTCAAGTAAGTTCAGGCATATTGACTCTGAGAAAATGTTTTACACGGACGGATCGCGAATTGAAGAAGCGACAGGGTTTGGTATGTTCAACAATAATGTTTCGGCCTCATTTAGGCTTCAAGAACCTGCATCTGTTTATATAGCAGAGCTAGCAGCAGTTCAATATAGTTTGAGTGTAATCGTCACATTAATTCCAAACCATTATTTCCTCTTCACAGATAGTCTGAGTGCAATTGAAGCCATTCGCTCAAACATGACTGGCAAGACTGAACCGTTTTTCCTGGGCAAAATAAAACAGTGCCTGAACGACATATTGAACAATAATTATCTAATCACTATAGTCTGGGTCCCGGCTCATTGCTCCATTCCTGGCAATGAAAGAGCCGATATTTTAGCCAAACGTGGTGCTATTGAGGGTGAAATTTATGAGAGACCAATTGCTTTCAACGAATTCTATAGCTCGTCTCGCCAAAGAACACTTGCCAGCTGGCAAGCTTCTTGGGATAAAGATGATCTGGGTCGGTGGATGCACTCAATTATTCCGAAAATATCGACAAAGGCATGGTTCAGGGGACTGGATGTGAGTAGAGATTTCATTCGTGTGATGTCTAGACTCATGTCCAATCACTACACGTTAGATGCACATCTCCTTCGAATTGGGCTCTCCGAGACTAATCATTGTGCTTGTGGCGAAGGTTATCGAGATATTGATCATGTCGTTTGGACATGCGTGGAGTATCGTGATGTCAGATCTCAACTAATAAATTCTTTGCGTACCCAAGGTAGACTATCCAATATCCCAGTTCGAGACATTCTTGCTTGTCGTGACCTTTCATACATGAAACTTATTTATCATTTCATAAAGAAAACTGGAGTTTCAATTTAATAAAGGCCCCTTTCAAGACCTAGTTCTGATCCCAGCTGCGTCCATGAGTTCAACCAATAGCTAAATTAGAATAAAAATAATGTAATGATACAAACAAACTCGAAACAGTTTATGAAATTATTAACAAAATGTCTGAAAATAACAGCTTATTTTATAATTTATAGAAGTTAATCGTTTGGTTCAAATAATATTTCCGAGTAGATTTCATAATTAATGACGAGTTACCTAAGATGATATTTAAGTAATAAGAGAATATGTTTTAATAAATGCAAAACGTTGTGACTATGTTAGAATTAAATTAGGATAAGAATATTATGTAAAAGTGATGCTACGGCGAAGAAAAACTTATGTAAACTGCCTTAAGAAATAAACGTATTTATGGGAAAAAAAAGTAACTATGGTGAACTCAGCCATCTGACACCGGTATGTGAGCACCAGCCATTTGAAAGTATACCGATTACGTTGAACCCCTCGCGTTTCGAGCCCCAAAACACTGGCGATGTTTTGATACTCATCGCGATTCTCAAATTGTGAAAATTACCTATAATTGGTGTCCCAAAACACTGTCTGCTGTATTTTAACTGAACCGACAAGTTATTGTGAGAGAGTCGACCCAAAATTCACTCATTTTCGTGCACTAAACGAGGTAAACCGAAAAGCAATTGCATTACTGATGTTTGTTTACGTTTCAATCAGCTGATTTTGGAGTTCGGATTTTGATCTCATCAAGATGGCGTCGTGATAGAGGGCCGGGTGAATTAGCTTTTACTATTCAGCGTTGCTAGTTCTATAGAAAATTCGTTAAAGTACATTATCACTCCGACAGCGTATCATGACAGTGTGCCTTAGGATGTAAAATCTCGGTTGATTTTTCATTAGGGCGTATAAGAAAGTGACAGTTTCTCTTTAGTCACCCTCTCTTTCGATTATTGTGATGCGATTAAAAAAATTTTCTTTGATTTCACTACTCTGTTTAAAAGTCGAAAGTTTCGGGTATCATTTTATGCAAAGAGTTGAGTGATAAATGTGGAAACCGCTTGATAATTAATAGAAGAGGAAGTAAACAAAGAGAAACTGTCACTTTCTTATACGCCCTAATGAAAAATCAACCGAGAAATGTGTCCTTGAAAATTTGCCGAAGCATTCCGTATTATAATTTGTATTTGGTAATACATACTCTTCTCACTCAGCCATGTTTCCAGAACCTCAATTTTCACTTCCTTTTCAATACGCGACATTTTGAAAGCGCAGAATTTCAACCGCACAAACAAGTAAACAAATGAAATCTGACAGCCAAACGCACAGCATGCTGTGATCTGAGCATAGAAAATCATCTCAAATACATGCGTACAACACAAATGTATGTGGATAGTTTATTTTCGATAAACTCCTTACCCACCCGTCTTTTTTTTTTCTTATTTCAATGAATTTCAATCAAACAATAGTAAATGTTCTTGGACGTAAATTTGAGTCAGGATTTTTTTTCGAAGCGTGTTCAATGAACTAATCAAAGTTGCATCTTCCCCCGGCCTATTTCATGAATATAACACCGACATTCGACATAATTATTTAAAAATACTGCTGAATAACCAATCCATCAATCTGAAATGAAAAATCATTAAAAAGGCGAAACACTGCGAAACCTTCGAATAATTAGAATTTCAATTAAGCATAATAAGCGAACAGATTTTGTATGCTTTTGAACTTTCATTCAAACATTAACAGAAACAGAATATTTTTTTCTGTCAACCCGAGTCAACCATCGCCAGAAAGGGACCGATGGGACCGGGGTTTTTTTTTTATCGAAACTTTTCAACTGCGTGCTTTCCCTTGTTGGTTGGCCGCTTTCTCTGCCCACAGAAGTCTATCACGACCCACAATAACGGGGTGGGTGAAAAAAAATTGGAACCGCACAATGTGTTACAGTTCTAGCGGCGAAAAAACCGTCTTTGTGTCGTGGCGGCTCACCGTCAAAATTCTGTGTTGAAGGATATAAAAGCATAATTATTGCAGTATAATGAAAACGGAGACGAAGCGAAACCACGCGATCTGCTGGGGAAGTGCCACGACGATTCCGGGACTGTCGAGTGTCGTGAAATTCCCGAAGCGGTGCGGAAAGGGCGCGTACCGGAATGCTTCAGAGTTCCGTATGTAAACAGGTATAAGTAGCTACTCGTTTTGGTGAACATCCTCCTAAACGAGCGGAAAGGAACAGTTCGAAAAAACGGATACGCGAAATAAAACAGCCAAAGCGTCCTTCGGTGTGGGACGAAACCAAACCGGCAGTGTTGCCATAACAGTCAATATTCATGCCATGTTTTTTTTCAGCAATAATTATCATCTTCGTCCCCGAGAAAATCAACACTCAACACCGGTCCATCGATAATCCTGTCTGAATGTTGAATTATGCTAGTCCGAATCAGAATTCATACATTGACCCTTCCAAAAGCAACACTGTTTCGACAGCCCAATTTCGTAAAGGTTCGTTGAGTTCAGACAACCGTTCTGGACATTGGCCAATTTCATCGCACACCGAACCTTTCACCTTTCGTGTGACGGACGGAAGTCGGAAGTGGGGGCTGTAATTCGCACCGAAAGACCAATTCCAATTATATTTGCAGAAGAGCACATTCGCTAAAATGCTTTGATAGTTCTTTAGGGTCAGAAAGTGTGTATTTATTTGAATGTTTGGCGTTGGTATCGCGCAGGCTACACACCACATTTCAGTTTGATGGACGTGACTTTGCCTTCCATCCTTCTGCGTGGAACTATAAGAACCAAACATAACCGAACAGACATTTGATTAGCGTTGCTTCTTCCCACCTTTTTTGGTTTTGGAATGAGTCGTGGAAATCGAACAAACCGCGCGGGTGAGGTCAGCCCATCAACGTACGAAAGAGCGATTTTCGCAGCTGCTGCGATACACGCGGGATTCGCCCGTATCACATTTGTGTAAATTTTTGCTCCTTTTGCCATCATCAGACCCGGTCAGTTCCGTGGGTGTGGCGTGTTGATCGCTGATGATATCGGTATGTACTTACATTTATGATACCTATTATGGAAGGGCAGGCCGGATAAACGGCGGAAGGCCCAAGTTGTCCATGGCTGATTTTCACCACTGATGGGCACTGAATGAACAGCGAATGTCGGTCCGGTGCTGTCGAACCAGTTCTATTTCGGGCTAAAACAGGATACAGGACGGTTGAGTAGTAGTTGTTTGGTTCGTGAATTTGAATAGTTCAACTTATGTTTAGGATTGTTGTATCTGAAGCCGGATTAAATATTACCCAATTCAGTATTAGGCAGGGTCGTTTGATTTCCACCGATGAATAAATAGCATAAATTCATAAACCATTCAAGGAATGTATCTAACAAGACATCGAACTTAATTTTTCGTAATAAGGGACATAAATGCAAAACACGTCCGCAAAATAACCGCAAAGTGGAAGAATACTACATAATCAACTCTCTGCTGGTTACTCTTTATAGTTTTTTATCCCAGTACTCCAACTTGTTTCTCTTCCGTGAGAAACCCCCTCTACAATTGATCTTGTTCTAAAGACTGTCCCAGAAAGTATGGACGCAACCAAAAACCGCTGCCATTTCGCAATGGTTCAGAATCTGTCAATTTTTATGGCTGCGTCCTGTTGTTTACACTCTTCTCTAACCACTTGTGCAGTTGTTTATTCGTTTTCATTCGTTTGTTTCGAAATGCGTGGACTTTCAGCAGAACAACGTCGAAAAATTGTGTACAAATGGTGCACAGAACGCGGACTGTCACTGAGAAAGATAGCAAAAATGGAAGGAGTAAGTGAAAAAGTCGTGCGAAATGCAATCAGGAAGTTCGATGAGGATAACACCTTTGAGGATAAACCGAAAACGGGTCGAAAAAAGGTCCTGCTAATCTTTAGTTGGATAAACGTATACTAAAGGCGTTCGAGCAAAAGAAGAAGGTTTCAGTTCGGGATGTGGCCAAAAAAGTGGGCACTTCTAAGTCAAATGTTCTTCGTGCTAAAGAATGTTTGAATTTTCGAACCTATAAGAAGCAGAAACAATCAAAACGTAGTCCGAAACAAGAAGCATCGATCAGGCCGAGGGTTCGAAAGCTGTACAATACGATTCTTGCTGGAAATTTGAACTGCATAATCATGGACGACGAAACCTACGTGAAACTCGATTACAAATCCTTGCCGGGACCACAATATTATACGGTGCGAGAAGGGCAAGTGTTAAACCAGTCCGAGACATCGATTTAAGTCGAAAAATTTGGTAAGAAAGCTATGGTCTGGCAAGCAATTTGTAGCTGCGGTAAGATTTCGAAACCCTTCATCACCACTGCTTCAATGAACAGCGAAATATACATCAAGATATGTTTACAAAAACGGCTTCTACCCATGATTCGAAGCCACAAGGATTCTATTGCCTTCTGGCGAGATCTTGCATCTTGCCACTATTCGAAATCAACGGTAGAATGGTCTACTACCAAAAATGTCACTTTCGTCCCAAAAGACATGAATCCACCAAATTGCCCACAACTTCGACCAATTGAGGAATTTTGTGCATTAACGAAGGCACATCTTAGGAAACATGTCTCGGCAGCCGAAACCATTTAATAGTTCGAAAAAGATTGAAAAAAAGTGTCAAAACTTGTCGCCAAGAAGTCTGTGTGGAATTTAATGAGGAACGTTCGCAAGAAGGTGCGCCAGCTAGTCTACAATGGCTAAGTAGCAAATGTTGAGAATAATATTCTGTTGTTGTAGTCTAATACTATCAGTATATCGAATAAAATTTGAATATCTAACACTTGTGAATTATTTACAGCGAAATCAAAGTGCGTCCATACTTTCTGGGACAGTCTTTATTATAAATTACATTAAATAAAATACATTTATTATACATTTGACCCAAGTGCCTAGACATCGAAGAATAATTTTTTCGAACAATTTTCTGATGCAGGACAACATTGCAATGGGTCTATATGAGTTGTGAATGGAAGCTGATTTCCCCGGCTTTTGAATGGCGATAACTTTCACTTGCCTCCAGTCAGGTGGGACAATGTTTTGCTCAAGAACCGTGTTGAACAATTCCAACAAACGTCTTTTTGCAAGGTCGGGCAGATTCTTCACCAAGTTTAATTGAATTCTGTTCAACCCAGGAGCGTTATTGTTACAACACATGAGTGCTAGAGAAAGTTTCAAAATTGAAAAGGGACTATAAATGCTCTGCGTAGGAACAGAATCTGGACAAACTTTCCTCGCAAAATCAAATATCCATCGATTCGAGTACTCCTCACTCTCATTTCTTACGTTACGATTCCTCATTCGTCTGGCCGTATTCCAAAGAGTGCTCATTGAGGTTTCACTTAACAAACCTTTCACGAAATGTCTCCAATAGCTGCATTTCTTGACCCGAAGTATGTTCTTGTACTTGGTTTCTAAAACCAAGAATTTTTCAAAATTCTGAGGAGTTCCTCCTCCTCGTTTTAAAAACGTCTTGAAAGCATTTTGTTTCGCGTGTTTAGCATCTGAACACTCTTTGTCCCACCAAGGATTTGGAGGTCTTCTGTTAGACGATGGACCAAGAAATTGTTTGGTTTGTGCTTCTTCAGCGACCTCCAGTATCGAACAAACGAGGAAGTCATATTCTTCAAGTGGGGGGAGCTCTTCCATGGAAATTAAGATACTTGACACATTACTTTGGAATTTAATCCAGTCAATATTTTTTGTCGAATCATATGGAATGTTAACTGAATTAGCAATACATTTGTTACAGCTAATTGAGATGATGATTGGTAAATGATCGCTACCGTGTAAATCAGGAAATACTTTCCAGGTGCAATCTAGTCGAATTGAAGTCGAGCAAAGAGATAAATCTAATGCACTTGGGCGTGCAGGAGGTCTTGGGATCCGTGTCATGCTATCCATATTTAGTACCGTCATGCTAAAATTGTCGCAAATATTATATATTAGAGATGATCTGCTATCATTGTAAACGGAACCCCGCATCATTCCGTGCGAATTGAAATATCCCAGAATCAATCGTGGAATGCGCAGGGAGGGCTTTGACCATTTCATTAAGCTGTCTTCGTCCAACTTGAGCTCTTGAAGGAATATATACCGAAGCAATGCAAATGTCCTTTCCTTTAATGTTTATTTGACAAGCAACAACTTCTATACTAGAAGTCGAAGGAATGTTTAATCTATAAAAGGAATAAGATTTCTTAATTCCTAAAAGCACTCCACCATACGGAGAGTCTCTATCGATACGTATAATGTTAAAGTCATTAAAATTTAAGGATATGTTTGATGTAAGCCATGTTTCGCACAAAGCAAATACATCACATTTTTGACTATGCAACAAAACTTTAAATGAATCAAGTTTTGGCATGATGCTTCGACAATTCCACTGCAGAACAGTGATTGAATCATTTGCGGCGGATGATAAATTATCCATCAAATGATACAAAACCTGAAAGAACTGGCCATTGATCTAAAAATTGTCCCACCCGTGACAGTGAATATTGCACACAACTCATTAGTTGAAACAATCTACTATTGCACTGAATGTTCTGGAATTTTGTTTTGCTCAATCTCGTTCTACGCTGTTCAGAGAAGAGCAAAGCATATGAAGATAAGTAGATGTTAAAAAAGGTTTTCATACCGAGAAAAAAAACCATCAGTAATAACTTTGGGGAACACTATTCTTTGGATGAGCTACCAGGAAGAGGCAGAAACCCCGGTTCTTCTAACTTGAAACTGGACCAGAAAGTGATATCTCTAATCATGAAGAACAAATCAATGTCGATACGTGATTTGGCCAAAAAAGCAGGAACGAGTGTCCGAATGATCCAGCGTATCAAGAGGCGAAATCACCTGAAGACCTACAAGAGGCAGAAAATCTCAAAACAAAGTGTAGAACAGAAGATGCGAGCCGCAACAAGGGCCCGGAAATTGTATTCGCGTCTTTTGCAGTGTCCAGATGCATGCGTTTTGATGGACGATGAGACTTATGTAAACGAGAACTCAAAAACCCTTCCAGGTCCACAATGCTTTACTATCGTCGTTGGGGAGGATGTGAGCGATGCGGACAGGTCGATTCAAGTGGAGAAATTCGGTCGAAAGGTACTGGTATGGCAAGCAAAACCACTCTCAATTGGCTTGCGGAAAAGGATATAAATTTTGTAAAGAAAAATATCAATCCACCAAATTTCCCTCAGCTTCGACCGATCGAACGTTACTGGGCAATCGTGAAGAGGGTCTTCAAGAAGACTGGTAAGACAGCTGGGAAGGTGATGGAATAACTTAAATTTCATCCGGTTTTCGTTATGCTCTAGTTTAACCTTGTACAAAAAAGGATCAATTTTTAGTTTGCATAAAATATCGTTTTTTATCATAATTTGAAAGAAAAAATTTGTGAATAGCTTATTTTCGATACACTCCTTATTTGTTTGTGGCTTCTGAAATTCTCAGTTTGGCTCTGACTAGATTATCAACATGAGCCGATAAATTAAAATCCGATGACTTCTTCACATTGGCTACACATCAACAAGAATATTCAAATCGAAAACATCTCACACCGTCATCGTGTCGCTTGATTTGGCATTGGCATACATAAATATCTATTGCAATTTCCGAATCGTACATCTCTATTTCAGAGCATTATTCAGAGTAAAGTGCACAATCGGTTTTGTTTCAAAAAAACAAAATTGTTCGTCGGAACAACTTTCTGATCGTATTATTCCTGGAACGAACCGTCGCTGCCAAAAACCGGCGTTGTTTCCGATTATCCCGCTACCAGTTCCGATGCCCGTTACCGACACCGAACTTAAAGACCTCAACGTTGCAAGATGATGTAGAGCCACCGACAATGAAGAGAAAAAAAAACAGAAACATTCGACTCTGAAACCGAGTGTGAGTCCGTCTTTGCGGTGCCTTGAGAATACTTTCAGCATGAATGGATTGTTCTAGCATTGCTGTGTTCCCTGTTGGCTGCCATGTTTGTAGCTCGCACATACAAACACACACACACATACAGAAAAAAAACACAGTGTGCAAACTATTTCCCATGACACAAAGCAAAGCCTCTCGGTGTCCGTGTGCAAACATGGCAAGTCGATGGCGATTACGGCGACTTAGTGGTGCCCCTTTGCCGAGATATCCCTGCGATAGGCCAACAGTAGAAAATGGGAGCCGCTTGGTGCGAGCCGCGTAGCAACCTTCTGCCTCCTGGGCTTGGCCGAGAAGGCGAGCGACCTCAGAATGCTACCAAACACAGAGCAATTGTGTGTATTTGCTTCGGGGGAACGCTTATAATGCAAAAACAAAAAGCACTTTTCAATATTTGTACAAATGATTCCAGCTGGCGTTCTGAGGCTCCGTGGGTAGGGCCTCTGTTGATGAAAAGAAAGAAGGAGCATGCAGAACGAGGGAAAGATAATATAATGCTTGATATTATTATGACACTTTTGATACCATATGAAGTGGAGCTTCAACACACTCGAAATAATCGAAACGTTATAATTAAAATTGGTAGCTTGGGAGTGCAGTGGGCTGTTGTTCATTTCTGCTGGTTTGTGCCGCTTTCCCATGAAACATTATGTCGGTGTCGTACGTGATCGTGATCAGTATGTTTTCCCACACTCAAATAAAAATTCACGTTCGATTCACTTGAAAAATCACGTAGAATGGTTTCAAATGTCAAATTGAATATTTTACGTGACGAAAATGAATGTTATACGAACATCCCCTAAAATGAATAGAGTCATCACATAAGGTTTACGTGAATTGACCAAACGTCAAACAATCTACGTGAATTTTCAGTGTGAAAAACTCGATTTTGAAAATGGCAGTGGCCCTCGAAGTGTAAGTAGTGTAAATATTTGCGAGAAAAGTAATTTAATTGAAATTTTTTACTCCATCGACCGGACCATTCCAGTATGAAAGTTTCCATGTGTTCAACTGGACCGAGTGCCTGCGTGAGTCCGGAAGTTTAACCGCTCCTGCCGAATGCTTCAAACAGGCCGTCGGTATGAAGCTAGAGACACTGGAACCATGTAATGCGACTTCACCCTGCATCGGTAGTGTTGTGGGAGTTCTTGGATCTCGACTTCAGCTTCGGTTGGATGGCAGTGATAACAAAAACGATTTCTGGAGGCCTGTCGATTTGAGATACCACGACGTTATTAGTTGCTTTTTAAGCCATTGGAATTATATGACAATTTTCTGAAATAAATGTTTTATATTTCATGGCTTTTTTTCATTTCATAGATTTATATAAAAATCTGAAGTCTCTCTTTTGACTTCAACCAATATATAAAAAAGTAATTTTCTGGTATCTAAATTTGATATGAACTGATAGATAAATGTGATATGAACAGTACATTACATTTTACCTATGGAACACGTAACTTTTACTGGATTATGCATTAAACAGCTTTTAAATGCCAGTCCATTAAAACCTACGTGAAAAGTAGGGTGGAAAATATTCACATAACTTTTCACGTAACTATAATATGATTATTATTTTGAGTGCATGTTCTCACCGGAATGTATGATTCCATTGCTTTAATTTTGAGCATTTTCTTTTCACAATCTGTCCGATCCAATTCATCTGTTCTCTGGGATCTGTATATTTAGCTTCGGGATTCAGGATTAAAATAATTGGCATTATTTATTTCTTGGTTGTAGAGGAAACGTTCGTGTTTTGCTAAAGGTGATTTTGATTTGACCCAAACACTAGCATTGGGAGCAGTACATTATGCTCTAATAAAACCTTACGACTTCATTTGCACCTGCTGTTTTCCGACCAGATCAACATTTTTAGTAGCTTAATTGGTCATGTTTTATGGGTACACTCTGTTCAAGTCTTATCGAGATATATACTTTTGTAGAAATTTATCTTTTGCCTCAGTTTCAGTGATAAAAAGTGTATCGAAAATAAGCTATCCACAAATTTTTCTTTCAAATTATGATAAAAAACGATATTGATATTTTATGCAAACTAAAAATTGATCCTTTTTACCTATTTTTATATATATAAAAAATAGGTATAGAATTCGCTCAAACTTTAGAAAAGTTTTCCGAGGCCCGGAGGGCCGAATGACATATACCAATCGATTCAGTTCGACGAACTGAGCAAATGTCTGTGTGTGTGTGTGTGTGTGTGTGTGTGTGTGTGTGTGTGTGTGTGTGTGTATGTGTGTATGTGTGTGTCTGTATGTGTGTTGTCAACTAAGAGGTCGAGATCTCAGAGATGGCTGAACCGATTTTGATCAAACTAGTCGCAAATGGAAGGTCTCCCCGTCACCAAAAACGCTATTGAATGGTTTTGAGATCGGATATTTACTTTTTGAGTTATACAAAGTTTTATGTCAAAATTTTCAGTTTTTTGACAGTATCTGTCACAATTGACCTTGAAAACAGAATATGTTTTCAGACTTAGATTCCGCACGGTAATACCAATCCAACAAGCCATAGTTTGTTAAAATCCATCCATTTTTAACGGAGATATCGAAATTTTTCTGTAAGCGACTTTTCCCCCTATTCCAGCAGTAGGAGTTTTGAGCGCTGTATGACAAAGATATGCTTGGGAGCAACGGAAAACACGATTTTTTATACTGTTACATACAATTGTTTCTAAGTACCAAAAGGATTGTGTACAGCATCCTTTTTCATGACATTTAGCCTCGGACCGATTTTAGTACGGCTCGTTTTTGGCAACATAATCGTTCGAATATGACATAACAATTTCATAATTATATTGATTTAAATAACTTACAGCAATATATGCTGGAAGAACAAAACACCCATATACCATTCGAATCAGTTCGTCGAGATCAGCAAATGCGTGTGTGACAAATAATTTCACTTAATTTTCTCTGAAAATTTCTTTTCTACAAATTCAGATTCATACGAAAAGTCGTATGCTCCCAAACAAAGTTCCTGCATTATGTTTGGTTCCGACCTCTGGTTCTGGAACTACAGGATGATATGTGAAACGAAATCAAAATTGTGTAACTCATTTTTCTCGTAGATGGCTGAACCGATCTAAGATTCAAATGAAATCTAAGAATCATCTAAGATTCAAATGAAAAGTTTCGAGGTTCTATAAAACATCTTGCTTTTCAGTCAGATCCAACTTCCGGTTTCGGAAATACAGGGTGATTAGTATAAAAATGTCTATTTTATATAAATTAATCGGGTTTATCGGGTTTGCAGATTTGGATATTCGATATCCAAATAAATTTATTTCAGTTTTAATGGTATTCAGTTTTCAATCAGAAGGCACCTAAAAATTTAATTCGTGCTATGATCTCTCAAAGATGTCTTAACTGATTTTCAAATATTTTGAAACAAATGTAAACTGTACAGCTACTCAGGTGAATTTATCTGACTTCGGCCATACCGCTTTTAGAATTCCGGTTCCAGTATTAAATCGTTTCTAAAAGCTCAATCGTTTTCTCAAAAAAAGCCTAATCAAATTTCAGAAACAAAAATTCAAATTAAAACAAACTTATATACAAAAATTAATTAATTTTATCCACTTATGACTTCCGGTTCTCGAATTAAATGATGATGAATTTTTAAAATTCAAACCGATATAGAAGATGACAATCCCGAAAAGCTTCAAAGTTGGACTCAAAACTGTTGTAATTTATTCGTCATATGGCCATACGAATCGGTTTGGGTTATGCTGATTCCTGAATACCGGCTCTGGAAGTACCTTAAATTACCGTAAACTCTAAAGTGGAGTTTTATCATTGCATGTTTAATCGATTATCACACTTCTAGATTCAAATTCGATCCGATTTGCAGTTTCGACATTACAGAGTAATGAGTGATTAAAATCTCAAATTGTCGCTTAAAACAACGGTCATTAAAATAATGTCATGAAAACTTAAACACCGAAGAATATTCATGCAAAAAACACATGCGGATTGATAAAAATAGGTATCATCTCACTGCTAGGTGGATTAAACACGTTTTTGTACAAGGATAAACTAGAGCATAACGAAAACCGGATGTAATTTAAGTTATTCCTTCACCTTCCCAGCTGCCTTACCAGTCTTCTTGAAGATCCTCTTCACGTTTCCCCAATAACGTTCGATGTGTCGAAGCTAAGGAAAATTTGGTGGATTGATATTTTTCTTAACGAAATTTATATCCTTTTCCGCAAGCCAATTGAGAGTGGTTTTGCTTGCCATACCAGTACCTTTCGACCGAATTTCTTCACTTGAATCGACCTGTCCGCATCGCTCACATCCTTCCCAACGACGACAGTAAAGTATTGTGGACCTGGAAGGGTTTTTGAGTCCTCCTTTACATAAGTCTTAAGCGCTATTCACACTAGGCCGTGACGTATCCAGAACGGAACTGGACCGGATCCCGTCCGGGTTACGCTTCAAATTTGTTTAATACAGCTCCATGTGAATATTCTCACTAGACCGTGTCTGTATCGACACACGTCCGAAGCACGGGACAGCCCCAAGTCTGTAACTAAATGCTATGGTTTTTTTCGTGTCTCCTGTTGCTAAATATCTGAAATCATGAGACGAACACAAACTATAAGCCATCCCGTCATACAATTTTTGGTTGGAGCTTTCTTGACATTTACAAACGAAATCAACGAAAATACCTTAAACAAACTGCCAGGCTGTCTCGGGAGTCACTGCTAACCGGAATGTAGTGTCATGCTCTTTAAGACCCGGATGAATTTTACTCAACAACGAGTTGAAACAGGCTTCTGACATTCGGAAATATTTCGTGATCTCGTCATTCACAAGCTGCTTATAGTTCACCCTCAACTGCTCTATTTCGCCAAATCTTCTTTCTTTTTTTGTTTGTTTTAAAACTGCTGATTATCTTCGTCATTCAGAGCAATTGCAATTCTGGTCAATTCTTCGTTGGAAAAATGAGCCATTTTCGTGAGGAGCACAAACACTTCAAATGCAACGATTGTGTATATTACTAATAGCAACGGTAGCGACACAGAAAGTGCACGGTATGATGAGAATATTTTACAAATAAATCCCGGCACGTTGCGGTCCCGTTCCGGATACGTCACGGCCTAGTGTGGATACTGCAACACTGCAAAAGACGCGAATACAATTTCCGGGCCCTTGTTGCTGCAAGCTTCTTCTGTTCTACACTTCGTTTCCAGATTTTATGCTTCTTGTAGGTCTTCAGGGGATTTCGCCTCTTGATACGCTGGATCATTCCGACACTCGTTCCTGCTTTTTTGGCCAAATTTGACGTATTGACATTGATTTGTTCTGCATGATTAGAAAAACCACATTCTGGTCCAGTTTCGGTTTGGAAGAACCGGGTTTTCTGCCTCTTCCCGGTAGCTCATCCAAAGAATAGTGTTCCCCAAACTTATTAATGATGGTTTTAACACTGGCATGATACAGCAATACCCTTCTTACTTAGCCATGTGTCCAGAACCTCAATTTTCACTTCCTTTTCAATACGTGACATTTTGAAAACGCAGAATTTCAACCGCACAAACAAGTAAACAAACGAAAGCTGACAGCCAAACGCACAGCATGCTGTGATCTGAGCACAAAAAACCATCATAAATCCATGCGTAGAACACAAATGTATGTGGATAGCTTTTTTTTCGATACGCCCCATATTTGCGATTCATTGCCCACCTATTGTCAATTTGGAGTTTACTACCCACTAAAAATTAACTAGAGCCCACCAGTGGGCTGTAGGGACCACTTTGGGAATCACTGCTATACAGAGAGGATCAATTCATAGAATCAACAAAAGTCGCGCGTACACCTAAATTTAGTATTCGCTCATCCTTTTTCGAAGAACTTTGTAGCCTTTATCAAAAGTTTCAATTTAATAATTGACCCTTTTGAGGGTTAGTTCTGACTCCTACTGCGTCCATTAGTTCATCCAATAGCAAAATTTTAATAAAAACGATGTGCTGATACAAACAAACTCAAAATAGGTTACAAAATCAACAACAAAATATATAAAAATTTCAGCTTATTTTATAATTTATAGCAGTTAATCGCTTGGTTCAAATAATGTTCTTAAGTAGATTTAATAATAAATAACGAAATAGCTAATATGATATTTAAAAACTAAGAGGAATATGTTTTATTAAACTAAAATCGCTGTGACTATATTAGTATTATATTAGGTTAAGAATTCTATGTAAAAGTGATGAAACGGCGAAGAAAAACTTATGTAAATTGCCTTAAGAAATAAACGTATTTATGAAAAAAAAAATTGTTTGTTGTACTGTATTACGTCGTCGGTATTACCATAAATCAAATAAACATAGATTTCCCAGTGTAATAGTAATGTAGTTGAGCAACCCGTGACACCAAAAGCACCGTCTGGTGGAGAATGGGTGCGTAAATGCTCCTAAAATGCATGCAAAAAGTTGCCTGCGCATTTAACACAACCACAGTAGCTAATGGAAAAAAGTACACCCGTTTGTCACTAGAGGTGCTGTTAGTGTCACCGTACAGTGAGAAATCTATGTTTATTTGATTTATGGTATTACTCTCATTTGTTCAGCGTTATTTGGTAGAATATGTTAGTCATACTGCACTGTTTCAATTCTGAAAGCGAAGCAGTAAGAGTTGCAAAACTCAATCAACTAATACGAACATTTACTGATATTTTAAAGTGTGAACGAAGCATGTCAGTTTCATTCGTATTCACGTGCTCCAGTTATGTCTCTGATGATACCCATCCGCCTTTTTTTTACCCTGTTTTGACCACGATCGTTTTTGTTGAAACGGTCCAATGCAACGCAAATTTGTGTTCTTCGAATCCCATATCTAAATATCTCTAGAACGGTCACTATAAGCAAATTTATTGCTTTTGATCAACTGAATGCAAAGTCTGATAAGTGTAACTTAGTTCGGAAACCCCGTTTAAGTGTTTTTGAATGCAAGAACCGGATAAAAACATTGAGAGCAAAAAACGGACACGGATTTTGCAATGCAAGAATTGTTCAAAATCATCTTTTTTGCAAGAACCGGACAGAAAAACTTTGAATGTATGCCTTTACGGAACCACAATCTGATGCTCAAACGACTATACCTATCAAATCCTAGAAGTTTGGCATATTCATTCAAACTGATTTAACTTCTTCATTAAAAACGTGTTTAATCCACCTAGCAGTGAGATGATACCTTTTTTTTATCAATCCGCATGTGTTTTTTGCATGAATATTCTTCGGTGTTTAAGTTTTCATGATATTATTTTAATGACCGTCGTTTTAAGCGACAATTTGAGATTTTAATCACTCATTACTCTTTAGAGTTTACGGTAATTTAAGGTACTTCCAGAGCCGGTATTCAGGAACCAGCATAACCCAAACCGATTCGTATGGCCATATGACGAATAAATTACAACAGTTTTGACTTTGAAGCTTTTCGGGATTGTCATCTTCTATATCGGGTTGAATTTCATTCATCATTATGTAATTCGAGAACCGGAAGTCATAATTGGATAAAATTAATTAATTTTGTATATAAGTTTGTTTTAATTTGAATTTTTGTTTCTGAAATTTGATTAGGCTTTTTTTGAGAAAACGATTGAGCTTTGAGAAACGATTTTATTCTGGAACCGGAATTCTAAAATCGGTATGGCCGAAGTCAGATAAATTTACCTGAGTAGCTGTATAGTTTACATTTGAATCTTAGATCGGTTCAGCCATCTACGAGAGGACACAATTTTGAATTCGTTTCATATATCATCCTGTAGTTCCGGAACCAGAGGTCGGAACCAAACATATTTCAGGAACTTTGTTTGGGAGCATACGACTTTTGGTATGAATCTGAATTTGAAGAAAAGAAATTTTCCGAGAAAATTGAGTGAAATTATTTGTCACACACGCATTTGCTGGTCTCGACGAACTGATTCGAATGGTATATGGATGTTATGTTCTTTCAGCATTTATTGCTGTAAGTAGTTTAAAACAATATAATTTAAAAATAATTCTGCCATCATCTGGTTTATATATGTCATATTCGAACGATTATGTTGCCAAAAACGAGCCGTGCTAAAATCGGTCCGAAGCTAAATGTCATGAAAAAGGATGCTGTACACAGTCTTTTTGGTACTTAGAAACAATTGAATATAACAGTATAAAAAATCGTGTTTTCCGTTGCTCCCAAGCATTTCTTTGTCATACAGCGCTCAAAACTCCTACTGCTGGAAAAGGGGGAAAAGTCGTTTACACAAAAATTTCGATATCTCCGTTAAAAATGGACGGATTTTAACAATCTATGGCTTGTTGGATAGCTATTACCGTGCGGAATCTAAGTCTGAAAACATATTCTGTTTTCAAGGTCAATTGTGACAGATACTGTAAAAAAACTGAAAATTTTGACATAAAACTTCGTATAACTCAAAAAGTAAACATCCCATCTCAAAACCATTCAATAGCGTTTTGGGTGACGGGGAGACCTTTCATTTGCGACTAGTTTGATCAAAATCGGCCCAGCCATCTCTGAGATCTCAACCTCTTAGTTGACAACACACATACAGACACACACATACACACACACACGGACATTTGCTCAGTTCGTCGAGCTGAATCGACTGGTATATGTCATTTGGCCCTCCGGGCCTCGAAAAAATTTTCTAAAGTTTGAGCGAATTCTATACCTATTTTTTATATATATTAAAAAAAAAGGTAAAAAAAGGACTGTTCCAACTATTGTCAAATGTTGTCATTCATGGGATTTTGGTACATGTTGGGTCCGGTCTGTGTAAAGTGACGTTAGCAGTTCAACTTAAAATGCTAGTGCACTGATCAGTCGAAGACGAAACGTACCACCCTTTTAAAAATTAGTTTTTAGTTGAATTTGCCAATACATTTGGTTCCGCCATATTCGAAACATCAAATAATTCATAGAAATATAATTCAAATAAGTGTTAAAATGTCGATTTGATTTCAGTGTGCAATTTTAGCCCGAGTTCGCTATATGTTATTCACGTTATTGAGCAATCACCATAGATTGTGGTTCCGAAAATACATTCACAAGTGTTTGATCTCACCATACTCATAACCATGCTCGGCAGTGATTGTTGATGGTCATAATAATTTTGATGATCGAATTTGCATACCGACCGGCTGTTTCCGATTATTATGACTAATTCTCGCTGCCAGATGACACCGCTGGCCCGGTTCCAAAGCCCATATCGTCGTTTCCACCTGTAATTAGCTTTGACAAACTGTTTGCCAATCGGTTCGCGGTGGATCCGTGCATTGAACGGGGCCATGAAATGATAGCGTTAAGCTTCGTTCTGAAATTGTTTCAGCTTGAAGCGAACGTAAATTACCGGCTCGTGAAATTGCAGATGATACGCAAAATATTCAAAATTCGGTTTTTACTAAATAAAAATGCTTTCGGTATATATTCGAATCGAAATCAGCAAAATTTCCAAACTAATAGAAGAACCTTTTTACATTGTCATTTATAGAAACACACTCCTAAAATTGAAGGCTTACACACTCAATACTTTGTAATTTCGGAACCGAAAGATCTAATGTCTAATGTCTGATTTGACCCATTTCATCATCAGCCAACCAGAACGCGTTCTGAGGAAGAGAACAAAATATCTACTGCTCCATCGTCATCAAAGATGAAGATTTCACTTTTTCTATCATTTTCTGAGCTACAGTTGCCGAAGCGAGATATACTGCAAAGAGCAACATCTCACGCTTTTGGAATGAAGCTAGCCGAAGAACAGTCGCAGCCGAGTACACAGCAAAACCACACCGAAAGCCTACCAGTGAAAGTTGTCAGTCGTCACGGGAGCGCTACTCAGTTAATTTGTCCGGAACTAGAACCAGATTTCATTGGGTATTCCAATTGCACCTACTGATTCCTCCCGAAATGGATTGTTTCATCTTTGGAATCCAATTGGAAATCACAATGAATTCCGAGTCAAATTTTGGACGAGTTATTCGTGACAATTTAAGGCGCTTTTCAGTGCCATGGATGGTCATTAGTTGAATTTGCTTCATTTTCTACCTAAAGCTTCAGATTCATCAAAATGGAAGTTGAAAAAGTTGGCGCCGTCACCAAAACATTCGAGTACGATGGCAAGGCTCTCTCGCAATGCGAAAATGAAAGTATTGATGTAGAACACTTCTGTATACTAGTATGGGTGTCGTTTCAAAAGACAATGCCGTGTGTTGCGAAAATGACGCCCGCGACAAATAACACTGGGTAGACGTTAGCTGCGGAGATTCCCTCGGCTAAGTCGGGAGAGAACTGTCAGTCGACAGAGGCGAAGAGAACTGTCAGTCAAGAAAATTAGTTAGATTTGGCAAGCAATTTTTGAATACAGGAGAGCTTTCGGAGCACACCTTTTTTACGTGGCACAAGATTTGTGTTACTATTCGTTGAAATCATTGAAGGTTAGTTTAAACTATTGAAATGTATTAAATGAATTATTCTGATTGTTATTTACATATAAAATCTTAGTTGGAATAGTACTCTGTCACAGATAATGGTGACAACGACTCGCTGCTTTCCTCAGGAAACACGTGAGAAGACAGGAGAAACAAAATATGTAAGCATATTGGCATAAAATGAAGAACAATTTTCAAATAAACCATTTTTACAGCTTTAAGCTGCCGCTAATGAAAATAGGGCTGCTATAAGGATTGTTTTGTCCGAAAATCCGAACACCGTGCGAAACAGGGTTGCCATTTATATAGATTAATCTGTATTTTATTTTTTCTGAAAAATACAAATTCGAATGATGAGAATGAAAAGAATTTCCTAACACCGCTAAAAATCCACATTTGTTTAAAAAGTGTTTGGAGTGAGCGGGACACAAAATTCGGATTTTATTGGCAGCCGGCATGGTTTGTTCATGCTAAATTTTTCTATCATGTCTGACATATATTTTTTAGGGCATGTTCAGGAGTGTTCTAGTTCTAGATGCATAATTTATGACAGTTTTAAAATTTAAATTAGAATGTATAACAAAATAAACTGACTGCCCCAGCAGCGTTTCATCTGTGTTTCAAACAGAAAAAAAGGAATGGCAGCGTATACCAGTTTTAAATTTGACGGTAGAACTGTTCGAATAAATAAAACTAAAACGGCTTGCTGGGGATACGTTTGATTCAGTTTCAGTTATATTATAGACCACCCATATGAATCTGGCAGCTGCTGAATTTGCTCTTAATATAGTTATTAATTTAAACGGTTTGTTTACTTATCTTGAACATACTTCTGATGTTTTTTTTGTTTTTCAAGTAAGTTTTAATAATGAAATAATAATAACAATCATTAGATATTATTGTTATTATCATTGTTGGTTTTCTTATATATTGATTTCGTACCAGATTTTCCAATACTAGTTATGAAGTGCTAGTGATAATATTACGGAGAGCGGAGTTAAAGTTCGTGGTATATTATTTTCCATCTTGTTGATTAGTTTGAATCCGAGCTGAATAATCAATAATCGATTCTTTTTATTATTTCTAATTTTTATGAAATTTAGTCATTTGACCATTACTATTAGTATTGTTTTTGTAATAATAATAATAATAACAATAGTAATACTCTTTTCTTTTTTAACGACTAAGTTTAGTAGTCAATATTTCTTTTTTCCTTTTGCGATATTCTCCTAACCAGAGACCATTTTTTGTAGAAACAGAAAATGAAAATTATAGAATGATAGTATTCAAGGGAGAGCAAAGATGTTAATATATAGAACGGAAAAGGAGAGACCTGACAGAGGGTCATTTAAGCAAGCAGAAATCTTTTAGTAACTTAACTTTTACCTTCTACCAGAGGAGCAAATATTAGCAAATTAAAAAGGAATTGTTTCAAGTTTAGAATATACATTTTTGGAACAGTAGCTGTTTAATGTAACTTTTCTATGCTTTAGTGAAGGTGCATCGTTTAAATTCTAGTATCGAAAAAGGGGAAAGCTTGCACAATTAACACAATCGATCAACTAACTAATATTCGGAAGTGTGAAGGAAGCGTGTCGTGTTTTTTTCGTATTCACGACATCCAGGTATGTCTCTGACATTACCCACCCGTTTTTTTTTCTTTTAAGAAATATAATTTAAAAAACTATCTTTTTGGTAACACTGTTTTTGACAGATCACGCGTGAACCGTGTCAAACTGGTTCAGCATTTATTCATGAATCTTTGTTTGGTCTATTATTAAAATATTTAAGCAAAGTTGAACAAGATCCACTTTTTTATCGAAAAATTGTGTTCAGCGACGAAGCACATTTCTGGTTGAATGAATACAAGTCAACAAGCAAAATTGCCGCCTCATTGCAAGAGCTACCAATGCATCCCAAAAAAGTCACTGTTTGGTGTGGATTATGGACCGGTGGCATTATTCGTGAAAAACCGACCAAGAATTTGTTGGAGAGAGTGGATCAAAATTGGATCTGAAG